>NC_090436.1:724109904-724409904 GCF_031143425.1 Pleurodeles waltl | reverse complement strand
GCCGTAACAGCAACCCAAACATTTGGAATTAAATTTGGTAATTCCTGGTTTGATCGGGTGGTGCATCAATAGAGGATAGCAAAGCTATGCAACTTAAAAAAATTAACTCATGGCATGTGTGTTTATGCCTGTGAATTGGCTATTTCAATTGTTGTTGGGCCTCTGTGTGAATGTCACAAGACATGTTTTGCATAATGTGCTTATATACATGTCTTATAATTGTGTATAACCATCAGATGCCATTCATTCAGGTTCATATCTGTTGCGTCTTATGCTGTGTGATCTTCCCTGACTTTGGGGACAAAACATCTCCTATGACAAACTATACACAGGATAGATAGAGGACAGTTGATATTGGCAATGTTACAAATGTAAGGCATCACATGTAATGGAATGTTGGATACCACTTCATGGTCACTTGTGTGTATACTACGCATGAGTCAGGCATTTGAACATGCTAGGTAGGTACAGTGTTTGTGACACAGAGTCCCAACTTCAATCCAAAAAAGTTATGGTACACCACAGTTTGAGTCATGTAAATTACCTATGTTTCTCCTGTGGCTGTGGAGGACCAGCAGACCATACTGCATGTGTTCACATATTTACAGTGGTTCAGTGTACAAAGGTGTCCAGTTTAAGTATGTGGCCACGTTTACCCTGTGTCAGTATTGGCCTCCATGTTGTCACAGTTCCGTGCAGATCTTGTCATGAGTCTGTAGAGCCATTCCCTGAATTAACAGAGTATCCTTCAAAGCAGATTTGAACTAAAGCCAAAGAACAACTAATGACACACATGGGAATAGTCCAGCTATGGCACTGCAGAACTCTAATAAGGGTGATGACAACCTTGGTGTGCTTAAAAACTTTATGGATCAGTAGTAGGAAACAGGCAGGTTTAATCACAACATTTGTACACAGGGCGGCCTATAAAACTTCCCACTGCAACAGGGAACATCAGTTCCTCTGTGCTTATTAATCTCACAGCTAGTCACTATACAAGCACCATCAAAAGGTAGCGGCAGAAGTGAATCTGTGTGTGGACCATCAGGGCAAAAACATGTTTGGTCCTTACATACACATTGGCAACCCTTGTTTGTTGTGCTGGAGGCACCATACCAAATCCATGCATAAAGCCATAGCACACTGTGACTGTTTGGCACTAATGAATACATGCAAAACCAGGCAAGGGATGGGGGCTGGATTAGGCAATTTGAATACATGTCCCAGAACAGGATATGATAAGGAAACTGATTAAACTATACTATATATTTGGGGATTCATCATGGACCTACTAAACACAATACCCCAGGAGGAAAGAGAGGGCATGGAAAGCAACTATGAGACAAATGTAGCACAGGGAACCTCTATAGTTAACGCAAAGACGGGAACCAGTCAGGCTAACAGGATGCAGGCTCTGTCAGGAACAACCATGAACATGGCAAATACATAGTGAGCAGACTCTGACTGAGAAAAGCTGGAAAAGCACTGTGGGAACTAAAAACTGTTTTTGTGCTGTGGTCTGCAATGTTACACAATCCCCCAAAGGCTCTGCTACACAAGTGATTTCTACTCCTATGCACAACAAGGAGATTCAGAAAAGGACAGCTTCTAAGTAGTTCTAGGCAGCAGCACTGGCAGGGCAGGTTCATATGGCTGGTCTGCATGGAAGAGCTCACAGGTGTGTGCAGCTTCAGTCTCTCACAAGTCCTGGTGTTGAGAATCAAGTTCAAAGGGCCAAGTGGGAAGCAATGGACAGCTGATTACAGGTCCTACCGACTACTAGGCAGTGAATTATAGGACCTGAAGTCCATTCAGACTGATGAACTATGACTATGGCATGCCATACTGAAGAGGGAAACACACAGGAGTCAGAATGGGAGTCTGGGTGTGTGTAGATGAAGATTCTCAGGGTACAGATACTCCATTTACAAGGCCCCCTTGAGAAGGGTGGCCAGAGACTGAAAACATGGCAGTGGCAGGACTTATTCCCTGGGATGGACTGCGGAGGGCATGTTTTGTGAGCAATGCTTGTCATATCTGGGGCACTCGTGTTATCCATTTTCTTGTCACAGATGCTCCTTGCAAAGATTGCTGATGTCACACTTACTGCTGTCAAGGGTCTGGTCATACATTCCTGTTAGCAATACAATAGCACATCCACTGCCTCATGTATGAGGCACTTTTTTCCCATATGATTGATAGTGTCTTAGTTGTGTGTCATGTGCTGCAATGGACTATGTTGGCAACATGGATGTGTTTCATAGCTGTGGTCCTCTGATATTGCCCTTCACATGTGAAATACACAGGATATATGTCATTTACACTCTGTGATGTTGGGTGTACATTCATACCCATCAAAGTTGATGTGGCTTATTCTGTATCCTAATCTTTATTTCTGCAATGCTCCATGAGGCTAAACTCTGATTTTGATTCCTATGGATCATGTGATGCATACAAATTACCCAGAGCATGATTGAGTGATGAAGGTAGGTGTTTAATGACATATGATAACAAAGTGCTGATGGTGACTAGAGTTAGAAGACGTTTTGTACAATGTGTTGTCTCTGACGCAATCCTGCTGCCGTGTTTGGATGGTCCCCCTCATTTTGAAGTACAGCATCCTCCTCTTCCTCCTCTTCAGGCATTTGTGGGTCTGGTTCATAGACAGGAATGTTCCTCCTTACATAAATGTTGTGCAGGATGGCACAGGTCAAAATGATCTTGCAGACCATTTCAGGTGAATATAGGAAGCTGCCTCTGGTGATGTAGAGGCAACGGAATCTGGACTTCAGGATGCCAAAAGTCCTCTCTTCTATGGTGCGTGTCCTCCGATGTGCCTCATTATAGGCATACTCTGATGCTGTGCTTCAGTTGGCAAATGGGGTCATGATCCATGGCTGGATCCCGTAACCCTGATCAGATGAAAGAGAAAATGAGTGTAAATATTTGGATGTTGCACCTTGATTATCACTTTGCATGGCAGTTGTTATCTTGTGTCATCTGTGACTCATCTGTGTTTGTATTATTGTGTGGGATCCTATGCTTCTAGGATGTTCTTTCTGCATTGGGTTGTTTAATTATCAAATCTGGTCTTTGGCTGATTGACCAGTTATCAGCAGTATATTTGTAAACTTGCAGTTCATTGTATATCTCCCATGCATTATGTCATGTGAAAGAAGTGTCCATGTGCCTTCACTGGAGGTGACATGATACTTCCACACTCAAAATCGATTCCACTGTGGCGGTAACATGGTTGCACTATATGGCCTGAACATCCCATCCGATTCAACATATGTAATAGCATGTGAAAAACAACAGTGAGGCCCTTTGATTTGGCTAGGTGACAATGTGCAACACATCTCCAGAAGTTGGCGGCACTGAAGTGTTCACAATTGACAATGCACAAATATCCCATGTGTTACAAGTTCTAGTCAAACCTATTTTTGTGCCCTCACCGAGTTGGCCCATATGCAAACGTGTACCTACACTACTTAACCTGCTCCAGGTAAGCTGGCTAACTTGGTTGTGGGGGTGAAGGTTTAAGTGTCAGAAGGTCCATGTGCCTGTACATCTGTTATGTATATGTGTTTTTGTCTCAATCCGTATGTGTAGCAGTGTGCACTTTGTATTAGTGTCACATCAATATGTGTTCATAGGACAGTCCACTTCCTTATTGCTAGCAGGCAATGTCACCCCAGGAGTGATGTGAGATGTTGGTACTGCCTCAATGATTCCATGTCACCTTTATTAGAGTCAGCATCATCATGCTATGTGTCTCATGGTGCTTGACCTGCAGCGAAACACATTACACACCCCTTACACAGTACGTATTGTTTGGGAGGGTGTGTGATTGACTGTTATTGATGTTATATTGAAAGATTAATCTTCAAAGTTGTACTGCCAGTTAAGACCATGTCATTGTCACTGTGAGGTTTTAAATTGGTCCCTTGTGGCTCTGGAGTGGCATCTGTTGTTGTTTGCATTTGTCATTTGTCCATAGGTGTGTATCCCATTGGATCAGGATATCAAACATGACTAGCAGTGTCACAACCTCAGTGTCTTCCTGGCCTCGTTTCAATGTAGTGGTGTATATGTTGTGTGTCCTACAGGGTTGCTGTGCAGTGTGGAAATAACTAGGTTTCCGTACTTACCAACAAGTAGGCCATTTCCATATCATCCATCCTGGAAGTGTTGATTGATGGTGTTGTGGCGGAAGATGAAGGAATCATGTGCACTCCCAGGACACTTTGCCACGATGTTGGTAATCACTCCCTGGTGATCCACAATGGCCTGCACATTGATGGAGTTTGTGTGCTTACTGTTGCTGTGTAGATGCTCGGTTGCAGCAGGTGGCACAATACGTACATGTGTGCAGTCAAAGGCACCAAGCATTTGTGGGAAGATATTGATTTGATAGAAACACTGTTTGGTCTCCTGCTGCTTCTGCTGTTTGTTGGGGAAGCTGATGTGGCGTGTGTGAGGGAGTTGATGGCATCCAGTACCTTGGGAAGGAAGGCAGAGAATGAGGGCTGTGAGATCCCGGCAACCAGGGCACCAGTGATTTGAAAAGAGCCACTTGCCAACATGTGGAGGACAGCTAGCAGCTTGGTCTCTGGTGTAATGATGTGGGGTGTCTGCAAGCTCAGTGCCAACTGTGGCTCAATGTGGCGCAGAAGCTGCTGTATGGCTTGTCAGTTTAGTCTGTACCTCTGGATGATCCCTGAGGCCCTGAAGGGTTGTCCTGGTCTGGAATATCCTCTTCTACCTTCTGCGTTGCCTTTGGGATCCTTGTTGGTGTGGTGGAAACTGCTGCTGGTGCTCCTGTGCTCTGCGTCTTCGTACATGCTGGATGAATAGCACCTCCATGTCTTCCTTTTGGAGCTCTGATGTTGCTTCTGTGGGTCTTCCTTAAGTACTGGTGTGTTTGCCCCATAATGCCTGCCCTGACCCAGGCATTAATTTGTGACACAAATCGTATGTGCACTATTTTCCGCCTCCGCCTCCCAGCCGTGCGGCATTTTTGCGCAGTTGGATAAATATGGCGCATGGGATTTGAAGTCATTTTTTGGACGGAAACACCTACCTTGCATTTCATTACCGCAAGCCGGTTTCACGCATCCAGAAAATGACGCACAATTAGATATTTTGACATTGGGGGGGGGGGGGGGTTATTTTTCTAATTTGGTCTTGGATTTATTCTTTGAGTGTGTGTCTGTAAGTACAAAAAATCCTTAGCAATACCCTCTGATAAGCATAACTGCTCGCCCACATTACAACAAAATAGAGAACTAGTCCTATCTACTTTTGCCTCTGCAAACCAATTGGGAATCCACTGGACTCTCTGCATGGGGTACTTCTTTTTATTGCAGAACATAGAGAGCCAGCTTCCTATAACAGCTGTGTGTTATTTACAGAAAAAGGGGGTGGGCACGGTCGTCCCAATTGTTACAACTTTCTCAGACAATATGGAAGTGGGCTCTTCACCAGCACATTCACCTGGTGGCAGAGTATCTCCCAGGGATGGACAACAACTTTACAGACCTGGTCACCACGATGCAGAAACAAATCCACAGATGGTAACTCCACCCACAAATTCTTCAAACGTATCTCGCAAAATGGAAAACTCTTCAGATAGACCTTTTCACCACAGCAGAAAACACAAAGTGGCCAAGTTTTTCCTCCAGTTATCCACACCCTGTATCCAAAGGCAATGCTCTATGGATGAACTGGTCACGGATATTTGCTTACTCTTTTCCACCGCTCCCTATCATTCCATTTCTAGTTCGGAGGATCAGGCAAACATCTTTCACCATGATCCTTGTAGCTCCCACTTGGGCTCGTCTGCCATGGTTCACCACACTTCTGGACCTATCTGTAGTTCCCCACAAGAAGCTTCCCAACAGGCTGCTCCTTCTCACTCAAGTCAAGAACAGATCAGTCATCCAGACCCCAGGTCACTCAACCTTGTGATGTGGCTCCAGAAGTCATAGAGTTTGATTACTTAGGCTTGCCTGCTGAATGCATGGACATTTTCAGAGTATCTTGTAGACCCAGAACTAGAGCATGTTATGCTGAAAAACTGAAACTTTTTGTTTCTGCTGCTAAACTAAATAAATTGACGCTATCAAAGCTACTGTTTGAGACATTGTTTATTTGCTCCATTTAAAAAAGCTAATTTAGCTTACACTTCCATTTGCCTACATCTTGCATCTATAACTGCATATCTACAGAACAGATAACGTAGTTCTTTGTTCAGAATCCCAGTCATTAAAGCTTTCATTGAAGGCCTTAGAAGGGTAATTTAACCCAAAGTGCCTCTTGCACCATCATGGAACCTCAATATTGTGCTTACTAGGCTCATGGGACCTCCTTTTGAGACACTTCATTTAAGCCCCTTTCAATACCTTTCTTAGTTGCCATCACTCGGGCATGTCAGTGAGCTCCAGCCCTTAAACTTGGAAGAACCTTTCTTCCAAATTCACAGAGACAAGGTGGTCCTTCACACAAACCCGAAGCTGCTTCCTAAAGTCGTTTTACAATGCCATGCGGGCTTGGGATGAAAGCGGTCACTACTGTGTCTGTTAGAGAACAGCTCTTCCACCAAAGTGTACGCAGAATTATTGTAAGTACCTTGGAGGGCAGACCAGGGGCAGTGTGAGGGGTGGCCATTTGGGATTTGTGGTTATTGGGCTTTGTCGACCTTCAGAATGCAGAAGCATCCTGGAGGACAAGGCTTTAAGCAGAGGCTTTCAGAACCAAGGGCATTCTGAAGGAGGGGCTACATAGAGTTAGATACTTTTTGATTGGAGGGGTCCTCAACGTATTTTGAGTGAGGCTTTATGTGGAATTGAGACTTTATGATTAGCAGAACTGAGTATTTGAAGCGGTCTGGCATTTAGCTGTGCATTCTGGGGCTTATAGTCCAATTTAACCAATTATAAAATCCATGCTACAAGTGCAAAGCATACATTTGGACTGGATAAGCTTCTGCCACTTGTAGCACAGTTTAGACCACAATTAAATCAGGACTACAAGCTCCAGAATTCAAAGCAAAATCATGGAGTGGATGGGCTACTCATTCATGGATGGACGTGGGAAGCTTTATTGCTCTATATTAAAGAGGGCTGTCTGGAGGGGCCCAGGCATTTTCATGGAGGGCTTCAGATATATTGCTTTATGGAGGAACGCTTGCTGCCTAACCAGGAGGGCTTCCATAAGGCTCAATTCTACCTTATGGAGGGGCTCATATGAATGTATATTTATGAGTAGAGGCTTCCGTGACGGGAATACTCTCTGGGCAGCTCAGAGCGTACTATGAGAGATTGGCTTATGCTCCTGTCTGGGTGTGAGAGGGATCTCTGATGGCTCAGAAGGTTTTATGATGTTGGTAGTGTTGACTTCTTTGGAGTTCAAGAAGGCTTTCTGAGGGGGGTGAAAGAGATTCCTGAGGTGAATTCTCACTAAAGGGGAACTCTGGGGATTCTGAACAGGGGTTCGGACTTACTTTTGTAGTCATAGAGCTTTTGGGGGCTCAAGTAACATTTAAGAGTAGTGGACCGTCTGAAGGGTCAAAATACATTCTACATGAAGAGTAGGGATCCAGACTGTTTTTATTTTTTTTACTACAGGACATTGTGGAAATGGAGGATTACAACACAGTGTGCGGAATTCTAATTCTTCTTTGACATACTTCACAAATGATGCAGTGTGTAATGGTGAAGCATGCATGTTGTCAATTTGTTTTGCTTATGTGTCTCATTCTAGCATGTAAAACCTTATACAGGCGAAAGATGTCCAAATAGCTAAATTGCCTGATATTAGATGTCGTATTTAGATACTGATGTAGGCAGGGGCAGGATGAGCTAGGTGTTGCACACACAGTAAAATTAAAGTGAAGCTTTGGGGTGAAATGTGGGTCAATTGAAGGACTCAAAACTGTTGATTTGGAGAGGCCAGGAGATATGTGCTACAATTGTAAGCTACACAAAATATTATTAGAAGGAACATTTTTATGCAGCGTTGTGCCTTCCCGTGCTCGAAAAAGCCTTCGGCTATGAGGACCAAGAACCAGGGTACTCTGAAATTAGGTTTGGACTGCAGTGGTGGGCATGCTTCCAATATTACATGAACTGTTGGCATTACATTAACTCAGGGTGTGTTGCACTAGAGGTTTATCAAAGCTACATGTTTTGGTGTACCATCATCCATGTGCAAACTATTAGTAGTTGGAGATTTGGAACCGGGCAGATTGGATAGAGGTTGGTGGCAGCCATGTGTCCATTTCTAAGGCCACGCATGGTACCACAAGAAAGCAATGAACGGGTAGCCATGGTTAAAGAGGTTTACAAGGAGGCTTAGACACTGCCAGGGACATGGCATTGACTGTAGGAAGATATTCTGTGTCAGGTGGGACACCTATCTCTGAGTTAATGTGGGGTATGCAAGGTTCTGCATGTTAATGGAGATCAAGTAAATGCTACTATAACCTTGAGGGTATAATTTATGTGTAAATTGTCAAAGCCCAAAGAGAAACATTATTAACTGGACATTTCATTAGAGGTTGTAGTACATGACCCACATAGAGCTTGAAAAGCAAATGCGTATTTTCTAAACAAATTATACACCTTTTTAGTTCTAGCTTGAAGGCATAGCTGTCATTAGACCTTTTGCGATTAAGCTAAAAAAGAGCTTTTAGTAGTACTACAGAGAGAGACTTTGGCTCCACCCACTTATTGGTGGACAGGAGTAAATGGCTTGAGTGGGCAGAATTTGTGTGCTTCCTCAGAAAAGAGGTGCTTCCTATCCAGGCAGCTGTGATTATTTTGTTTATTCAGCTTCCAGAACCATCACCAGTATGGCTTCCTAGGGAAGTCTTACTAAAACACATGAAATGTCAAGTTAATAATGGGACATAGCTTGAAGTTTTGGGGGACACTTATAGTGCCATTAATATGTCTTACATAAGGAGATCATTTTTGGTGGTTTTTGTTCCTCTGGCAGTAGCACATATGTGAGGAGGGCAGTCTTGATGAATGTATTAGTTTTGGGGTCCCAGCACCATCCCCTTCCATCAATAACTTTAGCCATCGGAGTGCAATTGTGTGTTTCGAAGCTGTTGGATGTCCAGCGCTACATTAATCCACATGGATTGTTAAGTCTGGCTTGACAGTGCAGCTGTTGCTGTACCTCATGTAATCAACAAAAAAGAGCTTTCAGAGTACTACTGAGAAAACATAGGCTCCAGTCACATGTTAGTTTCTCTGAATACAGGATTTGTTTGGGACGAATTTCTGTGCTTTCATCAAAAGACTGCTTTTATTTGCACGTTTTGGTCTATGACAAAGCTTATACTTGATGTTGCAGGACTTAGCTGGTTAAGCTGAAAAGTCAGTGACCATGCAAAGGGCCTGATCTGTCTATTATAAAATGTTACAATAAAAGTACCAGACCTGATGTATTTATTGTGAAAAGAACATGTAAAAGTCGATTGGCAATTAAGAGTGTATTGATATTACACATCCTAAACGTAATTTTACTACTATGATCTGCCTAATCCCTTTCTATAGACTCTTCCCTCATCATCTCTACTTTATTCATCCCAAACCTCATCTTAATACTATGGTCTCCCAATTTACAGTTCTGGATTAATCTCCTAGCTGTTCAGTGTGGACTGTTCCCATGAGGAGGAGGGTTAGTACTGATTTGCATAAGGCAAACCTTTATCTACAGTAGGATGGTGGGCAAAAAACAATGGCTTGGCATGTAGCCCAGTGAGTGGCTGGAATTAATTCAAACACTCCATCCACCTTGATATTGTTGCAGTTGATGCCATTATTTTGATGGGTATTCCCAGACGTTGGCCCCCATGCTCAATGTTTCATATGACTCAATCCTCACCCTACTAATGATCCGCAAGTAGGGCAAAACAAGCCTGGGTTGCTTATGATCCCTTCTAGAGGGGGCCTTACCTGACAATTAGAGATGGACTGTTTCCACGAGGGGAAGGGTCAATACTAATTTGCATAATGTGGTCCTTTGTCTAGAGTGGCACGGTGAGTGCAAAATGATGGGCTGGAATGTGGCCACATGAGAGTGAGTAATATTAATTCAGGCATTTCATCTGTCATTTTTTTGTTTTTGCAGTTGATACCCCAAGTGCGAGAGGTATGCCCACAAGTGAGTTCCCTTGCTTACTGTGTCACAGGATTCAAGCTACACTCCATTGATGAGTCACCCAAATATGGTCTAGGTTGGTTGTGGCCCCTTCTGGAGGGTTCCTCACCTAGCAGTTCAGGATGGACTTTTCTCATGAAGAAAAAGGTTACTGCAGATTTGCATAAGGCAGACCATTAGAGGCTAGAGAGCTATGGAGTGCAAAAAATGATGGCCTGGAATGCGGCCCGAGTGAGTGACTGAGATTATTTCAAACGTTCCATCTATCACTTTGTTGTTGTTGCAGTTGATACCCTAAATGCAACGGGTATGCCCAGATGTAGGTCTCATGCTCACTGTGCTATACGCGTAAGCTACACGCTACTGACACGCCTCAAGTAGGGCTAGACTTTGGTTGGGTTGTAGTCCCTTCAGAAGGGGGCTTACCTGGCATTTTGTGAGTGAGTGTTTTCATGAGGAGCAGGACCAGTAATGATTTGCATAAGTCAGGTCTTTGTCTAGATTGACATGGCACATGAAAAACAATGGACTAGATTGTGATTGCCAGTGACAGAGATTAGTTCAAGCATTCCACCCATCATCTTGTTGTTGTTGTGGGAAATGGTTTATGGCACAGTGGAGGAGAAGTGGATGTATAATTATTGGGAAACTAATATGATATGTATATGGAATATGAAGTGCCTCACTAAGTTGTCTGTGAGTGAAAACACAAGAGGTACTCCTTTAAGAGGTCAGGAGGAGTAAAAGTATGTTTTGCAGTTGCTCTGTAATTGTTCTTTTTCATTAAACAAAAAACGCAATATTGCATTATTGCAAAAAAAGTATTTTATCAAAAGACTTGGCACCTGTTGACTTGGACCAGCCTTTGCAACCAAAATGGGAAAACCAAAGAAGGAAAAGAATAGACAACTCCCAAGCTCATGGAACTCCTAAACCGGCAGTATAAGTCATGAGTGGAGACTGCCATGGATTACTGATTGGTTAGACTGCACAATGTTGAAACAGATAGAGGACAGACAAAAACTCTGAGGCGTAAGAAGCACGCACAAAGTACAGGAAAGTCTAAGCATGTTTGACTGCGGACAATACGTAGTATGTAGACACGCCGAGGGTGCCAAGTTGGGTTGCCTGCTCACCGGCTGTAAGGCTAGCACACACAGATGGATGCGCCACATTCATAGTTTCTGTCATAAAGCACTCCAATGGCAACTTAGTAGGCATGCAGCATGATGTTACTGGAGCCTTCACTGTAATCTGCAAGGGGTTGTACTCAGCACTGGATGACTACAAAAACTGCAAAACAATATGTGTGAAAAGCAATTTTGCAGGGAATGACAAAAGGGCAGTTTGACGACCTTGAAACTAAAATGTTCCCAAATGAAATTAATACCTCCATATCGCAGATGACAACTGGCATTACGCAGGGCAAAGATGGCCTTCACCTAGAATTATACAAAGTATTTCATGATCGGCTAGACAAACGCCTGACAGGCATGTACCATGTTTTATTGAAGAAGGTGGCGCACTCCCCACCGAAGTGGAATCCACTGTGATGGTTCTCCTGAAATCAGATCATGACTCTCTGAGCGCCACCCAATACCAATATGGAACCTAGATAGCAAGATCCTATATCCAGCGCTGGTGAACAAGATATTAAGAGTATTACACGTCAGGGAATTACAATCAGTTCCACCACTCAGATTGGATGCGTTTCAGGTAGAAATGCCAAACTCAGTGTTCAAATACTATTCCACGTTTTCAGCAGGACCCTTCGCAGTCATAGTGAGCAGACAGCTGCAATGTTTATTGCAATGGTTTGCACCACAAGGCGTGTGAGTATGAACCTACGTGGGCAGAAAACTTGTTCTGACTAGCAAGAGGAGTATATCCTTGATACTTGCACACAAGAAAATAACTATATCGATCATTTTCCAGAGAGCAAAATACAACTGGCAGCAGTACGTGAAAAGGTAAGCGAGGAAACTCTCTATGCATCCGAAGTAACAATATGGGGCCAGATGTACCATCACGGCCCATTGCTATTCGGTAATAGCGATTTTTAAGAAATCGCTATTACCGACTCACAAAGGGCCCTGTATCACAATGCCATTTCCATGGGAGAGTGTTGCAGTACCTCTGGTTGGGCATGTGCAGTGCTGGAATTACTACAAAGCTGAAGGTACTACAAAAGTAAATTATAATTAAAGTGTAGGTAACACATATTAGCTACTACAAAAGTGTGCGTTACTACAACTGTGCAGACAGTAAATAACGAAAAATAATAAACATGCTCAAAACATATGCAAAAGTGTGAGTTACTACTGTGAATCAGACTGTGAGTTTTGAAAATGTAAGTCAAGATATTTTGGCTGGACAAGAGGAAGGCTATATCGCAGAAGGGCTCAACAGCATCAGATAGACATTGGGCAAAGTCTCAATGAGCTATTGGTTTTTAGAGAGGAAAAGCTTTGAGCAGAAAAATGCAAAATACCATCCAAGGAAGTCCTATTGCTGCCTGGAAACATTTGGGGGCATATTTATACTTTTTATTGCAAAAGTTGCACTAACGCAGTTTTGCACCAAAACATTTAGCACCGGCTTGTGCCATTCCTGAGCACCTGCCAGGCGCCATACTTATGGAACGGCGCAAGCAGGTGCAAAGGGTGGACTAGAGTTTTTTTTTTAAATGACGTTAGCCGGGTGGGGCTGGTGGTATGGGAGAAGCGGGTTTTGCACCAAAAAATTATGTTAGTCTGGTTACAGTAAAAAAAGATACTTCTAACCAGCCTAGCGTTATTTTCTGACGCAAAACCATCCATACCACATGATTCCTGTATTAGAAAAGACAAAAGTCATGCCCACCACCCCAGTGGCCACCACAGGGGACCAGTGACCCCTGGGCATTGGCATTACACCTGTGTCATGCATGGGGCCTCAAGTTGGGCCCCCAATGGCACTTTTATTTAAAAGAAAAATACTTACCTATACTTACGCTACTTACCTGGGATGGGGTCCCCCATCCCCCGGTCCCTCTAGTGTGGGTGGGGTGTACCTGGGGCTTTGAGGAGGACACCTGTAGACCCATTCCATGGCGTTTAACCATGGAAATGGGTCCACAGGTCCCTTAACAACTAGTCTGACCCAGGAGTTAAATATTGGAGCAAAGCAAGATTTTCACCATTATTTAGCCCCTTCTCCCACCCGTGTGTCAGTTTAGCATGGGGGGATAAATATGGGGCTATGGTGTTAGCACAATTTTTTAGATGGGAATGCCTACCTTGCATCTCATTGACGCAAGGTAGGTTAACGCATCTATAAAATAGTGTAGACTCCAATATTTTGACATTAGGCGCGTCTAACATCAAAATATAAATGTAGGGTTAATTTTACGCCTAATTTGTATAAAACAAAATTCCGCAATTTTGGTGCAAATAGGGAATAAATATACCCCATGGTACCTTCACCTGATCCTGATCTCTACATTAAGATTTAGGGCCTGGTTTATATGCTGGTGGTATGTATGCTCCGTTGCAATTGCAATTGCGATAGAGTATACATACCACCAAGATAATGGTCCACCCACCAAATTTATATGCAAATGGGCCTAAGGTTTGGCTACAGCAGTGACTACTCCATCATGGCCATAGCCATTGCGCTCCATTGGCCCAATAGAGTAAGGGCCATGTGAGAAATGTCAGTATGTCTAGGCACTCAACAAGGAGGGGCAGACATATAGTGATTTTTTTACTGTCTGTCACTGCCAAGCAAGCCCTGTCAGTGAGGGACAGTAAAATGCAAATGATGGTCCCCCTGGTATTGGAGATGATTCCCGTGGCAAGGAGAGCATTGAGCATTACTTTTTTATTTTCAAAAAGGAAATCGTGCTTTTGGGATTTTCTTATTGAAAATGTAAAAAAAAAACTGTTTGTTGCGGGGTTGCATAAGGCTGACACAGCTTTGTACCAAATATCAATATGCACTGACAGGAACTGCATTGATGGCAGTTCCTGCCAATGCATTATAAATGACTGCATACTTGGCGGTCATCTATAAATTTGGTGGCTGTCCCTCGGCCATGAGGATGGTGTAATTTACTTCATCCCCATTGTGGAATGGGTTGTTCTTCAAAACAGAAATCAGGCCCTTAGTCACTATTTTGGAGCTCATATTTTGCCAAAGGGGCATGGACACAGGCTGTAGCTGAAGAGGGATCCACAAGGCTGGACACATTTGCCATGAGATCCAGCTGAGACAGATCTGCTGCTGTGGAAGAGGTCCAAGAAGGAGAAAGCTATTGTTTACAATATTAGGAAGAGAACACATTGACACACAAAAGAGTTCCAGGACTTCAGAAACAGCACTCAGAGATAGAAACTCAATCCAGCAGAAGCCGCTAGCAGGTCTCCAGGTCAGATCCAATTCGAACCGGTCAGCTGGGATTTGTTGTGGTCCTGCAGCCTTAAAGGGGATTAGCTAACTGACCCTTGGAGTCCACTTGTTTGTCCTGGGTACAGGATGGAGCAGTTCCATCCCTTCAGGAATCCTCTCATGTCTTCAACCTCAGGGAGCAGTCCTTCTTCTGTTCTTCCACAGACCAAGAGGGTTCTCAATACATTGCTCAGGGTGGCATATTTAGGCCTGCCACTAGTTTGTTTATCAAATTGAATCCTGATCCTTCCCTAACCAATAAGGTAAATGTTCCCAGGGGAAACCCTAAACACTTTTGCAGCAGTTCCTGTGTGCTTTATTGCAGACAATACCACAGTACCCATCACTCCCTGAATCCAAGATGGAGAAACTCTTCTTTACTTGTCTAGAGTCCGTGACGACCCAGGGACATGACCATGGTAATGAGCTACCTCTCCTCTTTGGTCACTTCAAACCAGTCATAGGGGTAGTTCCGTTTCCATTGGGATTGTAACATGCCAGACTGGGAAAACAAAGAAAGGGGCCTGTCTAAGTGTAATAAGACATCTACCAGTGACAGGGCAGGTTCCTTTGAATTAACTACGTTTCTGGGCACTGCTGTAATGGTCATCCTGCCACACCCAGGCCTTTGTCCCTCCTCTGGGAGCACTTTTCTCACCATTCAGGGCTTAAGCATTCAAAGAGCTGCAGCTAGAGGCTAATTTAAATTAGCTTTCAGAGGCTTAACCTTCTAAATGTACCTTTTCCCTCCTACATATTAAAAATCCAACTTTATCAATGAATTTGGGCTTTTAATAAATATTACATGGAGTCCAAAAATGAAATTTCTAGTACTTTCCTAGCCAAAGATAGTATTATCTAATTTAATAGTACACTCCAGTGTTTCTCTATGAAATAGCCAACCTTGCTACAGTGAAAATAGCTTTTAGATGCCAGTCCCTGTAAGGAAATTTTTAATATTAACTTTCTACATGTTCTACTTTTGAATGCCATGCACCCTACCTTATGTGCTATAATGTCTCTTTAGTGGTGACTAATTAATATATTTTTTTTAAGATATAGCTACAATGATGTGTCTGAAGTCCTGTTTACAAAGTCACTGTAGTGGGTGGCCCAATAGGTGCTGAAGTCTACAAGTCACATTTAACTTACAGGCCCAGGGTATACTGTGCACCATATATTAAGGACTTATAGGTAAGTCAAATATGCCAATAAGGATTATAACAAACATCAGCATGTTTTAGGGGTTAGGGAACGTGCACTAGGGCCTGGTTAGCAAAGTCCTAGTGCACAGTCAAAAAGCTAGCAGCATCATTCCACAAAACTGGTTGTGACTATGCAAAAATAGGACATTTTCTACACCAATCCAGATAAAGTGAGACTGAGTAGCCAAGCTATTAATCAACCACATCACTTGCTGCAGTAGTTCCACTTGAAGGTGTTAGACAAATGGTAATTTAATAATTTAATGACACCAGTAATTGTTGACTTTCTTTAGACAGCAAGGTTGAACAGTCTAGGCTTAAATTTAAAGGTGGGTAAAAGGTGGTTTATGGGTTAGGAGCTCAGACACTATATGACACAGTGTACAACAATTAAATATAGCTTAATGTTACCTGATGTAAACAATAGAGAATATAGATGAAAAATGAATGACCAACAAATCAAATCAGAAACTCCGACCAAGTTCTTAGACTGAGATCCAACCCCAAATAATATTATTTTATCTCCTCTAAGTCATAACACTGCTGTAAAATTCAGCACTGAAGCTAAAGGTAAGCAATGCTCTCTCCATAGTGTACAATAGGTCCAGGACTCCAATCAGAAGTATAGATAAATCCCTGACCTGAAGCAGCTCATCTGCAGACAAAAGAAAGTCATAAATTTCATGTAGGTTGTTTGTACCTCAGGACCGGACTTACAAATGTCCCTGGGAAAAAGTCATATAGGTGCTCCTGTATGATTATCCTATGTTTGCAGCAATTCTCAGACTTTGTAGGAATTTATGCTCCTGAGTATATGAAACAGTCACAAAATTCCAAGAGTACTCACATCCATAATCTTTTCCGCATATGGAAAAAAAGTGTAATTTTCTGTCTGATTTGGGTACTCATTACCTGATAAATACTGATTCTGCCACACAACAGGCCCTCGTTATGATCTCTATCTGCCAGGGTCACGGTTGTGGTTAGACCGCCGCCAAAGCAGAGGTCCAACCATGACATTACGACCGTGGCATTACCGCCATGGTCAGAACGCCAGCACTGACAATTTTTGGCCGCCTGACAGCCTGGCGGTGCCGCCGATCGCCATTCGCCAGGCCAGCGCTGCAATCTGTGCTGCCATAGGGATTATGATCTCTCTCTCCGACGGCGATTACATGGCGGTTTTGCCACCATGTAAAGGCTAGCAGCGATGGTGTGCCAGGGGACCCAGGAGGGCCCCCGCACTGCCCATGCAGTTGGCATGGGCATTGCAGGGGTCCCCCTGGCCAGCTCCATTGCGCAAATCAGAAAGTGATTTGCATGACGGGTACTGGTGCACCTGAAGCACAACAGCATTGCCCTCGGCTTTATTATGAGCCGGTATCAATGTTGTTGTGCGTTTCCCGCTGGGTCAGTGGACATAAATTGTGTTACTGCACGCTGACCCAGTGGGAAACTCATAATAGGGCCGGCGGGAAGGAGCCCTGGCGGTCTCCTGACCGAGAAAGTTTGGCGGCAGGTCTTTTCCACTGCCAAACTCGTAATTAGGGCTATAGATATGAGTTGTCTTGAGTGCTGCTCAAAATTAGTATTTAACAGGACAACTGGAAAACATTTACATGAAGCAAATATGTCATCCAGTTAAGAATCATATCTGTGATTTGTACCAGGTGCCATATGTATTGCGTGTTACATATACTACGAATGTGCAACATAACAGGAAATAGCCATTTGGAGCACCATGGACTGCTTGTTGCATTGTCAACCACTAAATATTACCTAACAAGACCTATTACTGAACTAATCGAATTGCTGAAGAGAGAAACAGCAGGACAAAAAACAAATGAAGCACTAAAGAAAGGAGACAGCAATTGCCATTTTATGTCCTGGATCAACACTCCGGTTAGAAGGTTTACTTCCATCTTCCCTCAATATCCATCCATCTGGAAAGAGGTGATACATTAGCAGCATGGACCCATTAAGGAGAGAGACTACACATTTTCTGAGACTGAATTTATGAGCAGATTGTGTTTGTTAAACACCAAGGCCACCTTTTAGGGCATCTGACGCTCAAAATACTACCAAATATGTATTTAGACAGACTCTACTTACCAGACAATGCCATGTCATCATACCCACCGAGTGGAAAAAAAAGGTGATTCAATGAACTATGAGTATGGAACAAGGTTGCAAGGAATGAGCAGGATGCCTTGGCATATAGGGGGTCATTCTAACCCTGGCGGTCCAAGATCGCCAGGGCTAAAATGACGGGGGCACCGCCAACAGGCTGGCGGTGCCCCGCTGGGCATTCTGACCGCGGCGGTTCAGCCGAGGCCAGAAAGGGCAAACCGGCGGTCTCCCGCCGGTTTTCCGCTGCCCAATTGAATCCTCCATGGCGGCGCAGCTCGCTGCGCCGCCATGGGGATTCTGACAGCCCATACCGCCGTCCTGTTCCTGGCGGTTCGCCCGCCAGGAACAGGATGGCGGTATGGGTTGTCGTGGGGCCCCTGGGGGCCCCTGCAGGGCCCATGCCACTGGCATGGGCCCTGCAGGGGCCTCCGTAAGAGGGCCCCACAAAGAATTTCACTGTCTGCATTGCAGACAGTGAAATTCGCGACGGGTGCCACTGCACCCGTCGCACCTTCCCACTCCGCCGGCTCAATTCTGAGCCGGCGTCCTCGTGGGAAGGGTGTTTTGCACTGGGCTGGCGGGCGGCCTTTTGGCGGTCGCCCGCCACCCCAGTGCAAAGCCCAAAATACCCTCAGCGGTCTTTCGACCGCGGAGCGGTATTTTGGAGGGGGGAAGTCTGGCGGGCGGCCTCTGCCGCCCGCCAGACTCAGAATCACCCCCATAATGTGGTAGGAGAAACTGCTTTTCGTACTGGAGGTGTCTGGAGTTAGAACCATCACTAGAGCATTAGAGATTTGAGAGATGGAAGCAACTGAAGGCAAGGGCACAGTATTTTCATACAAAGTACAAGTCTAGTATCTGTCCATCAATTGAAATGTATGGCAGGCAAAAGGCAGTGAAAGTCCTCTAGTAGTTGTGTATAGGGTTAGATCCTGTAAATATCATAGTTGAGGTGTGGGTACGCTGTACATAGTGCAAGTTACAGAGAGCCAAGTATAAATGTTTGTTTAGGGTAAAAGCTTGTGGCATATGGTACCTTTCTGACATGTCCTATACCCAAAATGAATTTCCTGCTAGCTTCTGCTTGAAAAGGCACGCCATGAAAATCTTCATTGTAGTTCTGTTTTTCTTTTCTTATGATTGAATGTCTTGAGACAGCAAATCCATCCATGGAGGTGGCGGCCGATTGGAATGCTGAGAGAAGGCACATTAGTGCAAGCAGAATATTGTGTACGTACCAACTGCCTCCTACTGTTTCCACTCACACAAGGCATTCACTGTCCTTTCTTCTCATGCACCAAATGTAGCTTCTAGACTTTATAGTTTGCATTCCTCAGAGTGCAGCTCTTGGAAGTAATGGTGTGTTTTATTCTGTTTTAATTTGGTGCACACAATTTTGAGAAATATTGATCTGAGGTTTGGTAAGAGATGATAGTTTGTGTAGAGTCTTAGGACTGTGAGCATTAGGATCCCTCAGGCTAGGGTGGACTCAATGAAGGGATTACGCAATCACTTTGGAAGGTATTAAGTTTTGGCAATTAGCAGTAATGGGATAGAGAGAAGTCAATTGAATGTTGTACACTGAGGAATAAAGACACTGACTGCATGTTTCAAGCTGGTAAGGATGCAACAGCTGGTGATGAGAGGGGATACGTGCCCTGAAAAACAAGACTGCTCTCCGTGAGAGATCCCAAGAAGATAGCAATCTGCTTGTGCGTGCCACATGCGCCAAGATGGTGAAAAGAAGCCTACAGTTGACGTATGTGGAGTTCAAGCTTCTGCCCAGCCCTTACAAGGCCTTGTGAAGAAGTCGAAGAGTTAACAGAGAAGTCCAGCTGGAAAAGTCCACCAAGACATGCTGGCTAGGCTAAGAAAATACAGTGTTGCGCCATAAGATCAAGCCATCCTTCACATCAAAAGAATGCTAAAGGCAGTGACAACCAGGTGCAACATAAAAGGCAGCAACAAACAGAAATAATGCTAGAAGGCAGTGATGACCAGATATGTCAAAAGCAACAACAAACAGATATAATGCTAAAAGGCAGCGACAAGCAGTTATTAGAAGTGCACTTACTCACTGGTCGTACAACCTCCAAATCAGGTGGGGTGACTCAAGATCGAATACTGGGGTTGTGCTCACAAGGTTGCTGATCCCAGGTAAAGCTGCTGATGACAAAGAAAGTCGGCAGCCAGTGGCCTTTAGCACCACTCAGATAGTCTTCAAGATATGGAAGGTTCCGCGTATCTGCCACGTGAGATATATGGGGTATGGTGCTGCCACATTTAGTAAACCTTTGCCACCATTCAACATTGCCAAAAAGCAGAATATTAGTGTCAGATGGACCACGTGGATCGAGTCTTTCAATGGCTTCACAGAAACCCTAGAAGAATTCAACGATGAGAAAATCATTAAATATTTAAATAATCTTGCTGGTGAGGGAGTAAAATAAGTGATAAAGGAAATCTCTCAGACTGAGACAATGTTGTACCATAAGGTTAAAGAAGCATTAGGAGCCAAGTTCAATCCAATGCCAAACTTTGTCTATGAAAGTTACATTGTCATTCATGCGAGACAGCAAGATGGTGGGATGATGGATGAGTTTAATGAGAGACTTGATGTGCTCATCAAACATTGTAAGTTTAGTAAATTAAATGAGGATGAAGCCATGCGCCCCAGAGTCATTGATTGTTGCTTGTCAGACTCATCCAGAAGACGCATCTTGCAAGAGGCACTAACTCTAAAAAAGCACTGATGGCCATCAGAGTGGAGGAACGAGTAGTTCGACAAGCCACCAACATGGAAGAGAGAACCACAAAAAGTGAATCAGCACTGGTCATGAAGAATACACACAAATACCATGCTGATGTCCGTAAGTCGACATCTCCCAAGAAAGAAAGACTGTGTTTCCGATGTGAGTTTTTATTTCCACATGAAAGTAAATGTCTGGCCATCGGAAAGACATGCAAAGGTTGTGGAAAAGAGAAACACTTCAGGGCAGTTTGCAAAACAGAACAGATTTCAAGTGTGTCACTGTAAGATGAGAAAAAGGGCGCAAGAAGGTTCCAGAAACACTAATCATGCCCACAAAGGCAAAAAGCAACTTCAGCTGAGAAAGGTGGAAACTAAACAAAGTCGATCATCATCAAGCTCATTCTGCAAGTATCATTCAACGTCATCATTGAACAACAGTGAAGAAGATAAATGTGCAATGATCATGTTTAAACAGAAGCGACCTTCACATGTGGGCTTTGCGGTGCATAAAGATGACAAACAAACAACAAAACTAAGTGAATTACGTAGATAAAAGAACTCTTATGGACATTGCCCCAAAATCAGACTAAAAGTCAACGGTTGTCTCATAACTTTTGCAATTGACAGCAGTGCATCAATCAACATAATGCCAGTTGATCATTCTGACAATTTGTCACCTGCACCATGACTCACAGCATCCAATATGAAGGTATACACCTGAGCTACTTCCTAACAGTTCACAGCAAAATTGCTGCATAGGAAGACATCTGTGCAGTTCCTAATCCATGTTCTTCAAGATACTACCTCCAGTGCATGCCTCCTTTGTTTTGCAACCGCCGCTGACATCAGGCTGATATCCATGAATTACAACCTAAATATGCAATCTGAAAATGTGAGTCAGTTTCCGTCCCTTTTTCATGGTCTATGAAGGCTCAAAACATTAAAAGTATAACTCCACATCAGCGGAGACATCCGACCTATTCACAGCAACTTTGCAGAATAGCATTTCATCTACAAGAAGTGGTCGAGGAGGAACTAAGGGCCAGATGTACGAAAGTTTAGCGAGTCGCAAATCGGTCGCCGGGCTATTTGTGACCTTGCAAAAAGCGAAATGGTATGTTCCAATGCCATTTCGGAGTTCCAAATAGCGATGCAACCCATTACGGACTCGCAATAATTGCGACTTGAAATTGCGACTCGCAATTAAGAAATAGCAAATTGCGAGTCGCAAACCGAATGCACAAGGCAGTCGCAAATTGCGAGTAGTCGCAAAAAGCCCGTTTTGCACACCCAGATTAGCACTGATTCCAAACAGGTCGTAACCAGAAACAAAGTATTAAAGGAGACCCAGAAGGCATCATGGTTTCTCAAAATGGCTGCACTATACGTGATTGCATAGAGGAGGAGAGTCCAGGCTGCCCAGCAGAGGAGGAGGACGCAGAGACAGGAGAGGATATACTGAACCAGGCATACCCTATTTCAACAAACTGAGGAAGAGATTCATGATAAATACAGACTGAGCAGTACAGTTATCCTAGAGATTATTGAACTGCTGAAACCTCAGCTAGAACGCCAGACAATGCGCAGATGCTTCATCCCAACACATGTGCAAGTGCTCTGCTCATTGCACCTCCTGGCCTTGGGTAGCTACCAGGGGGTGATTGCTGTTGCTGGTGGGGTGTCCCAAAGTGCCCCGTCATGATTCTTCAGACGGTTCCTAGATGCCATACTCGCACACATGTCCAGATACATATACCTTCCCAGGAATGAGGTGGAAATTAACAGCACCAAGTTGGACTTCTACAGAATTGCCTACTTCCCCATGTAATAGGGTGTGTGGACGGTACACATATACCAATTTGCCCACTAGCAAATCTAGAATATGTGTTCCTCAATAGGAAATGTACCCACTCAATAAACATCCAGGTGGTATGTGATGCCCATAATGTCAGTACTGACACTGTGGCTAAATTTCCAGGGAGTACACAAGATGCATACATATTCAGGCACAGTGGGATACACCGACGCCTAGAACATAGGGAGTTTGGCGAAGGATATTTATTAGGTACTGTGTAGTACACTCTGATGTCTTAAATACATGTCACTGCATAACCATATAATGCCATGCTAATTTTGGCTCTTTTGTCACTCAGGTGTCAGTGCATATGCTCTGAGGCCATGGATACTCACCCCATACCTAACACCTGCCAATCTGAATGAAAGGCGATACAACATAGGACATCGGCGGACCAGAGCTGTCATTGAGAGGACCTTTGGCTTGTTGAAGTCACATTTCCGATGCCTGCACAAAAGTGGAGGGGCACTCCAGTATGCCCCAGAGACAGCATGCAAGATTGTGGGTACATGTGCCATCCTCCACAACATCGCCACAAGACGTGACCTACATCTCACCTTTGACGACACAGATTCGGAGGATGAGGAGCAAGAGCTACCCCACTGACAGCCTGGGGATGGTAGCATTGCATTGGAGGGCAGACAGAGACGGGACCACATTGCAACTCACTACTTTGGCAGGTACGTGGCAACCGTGACAACACGCACAAATGTAAGACACACATAGCTAGGTGATGCAGTACAAAAATAAAATCCCTTTAATGGCTGGAGTGTAATAATGAACTTTTGACATCTCAACAGCAAAAAAAAGCAAAATGTAATGTCTGACACATTTACAACATGTGCCTCAGGCGAATCCCAGAAGAGGTAGATCACACCCTCCTGCGACTACGTCGACCATGGTCCAATCCTGGTTGGTCCCCTGATCCTTGGCAGCCACTTCCACTCCGTGCTTGCTATGCCACCAGATTCAAGCTAGCCTGGCTGAGGAAGGGTGATACCCTGAAACTGGTCCGGGGATGCTTGTTTCTGGTCCAGGAAAGACCTGGCCTGGCAGTTTGGGCTGGACTGTTCCCATGAGGAACAGGGTCAAGACTGATTTGCATATGGCTGGGTCTAAACTGGAATGGCATGGCAAGCAAAAAAACTGATGGATTGAACCCAGATCTGTGACTGGGGTTGAATGTTTGATTTGTTCTGCATTCCATCCATCATCTGTTGTTTTTGCATTTCTCTGATAAATAGGCCAAAATGGTGGCACGCTCATAGCAACAAAACTTTGTGTACTTGGGTCACGTTTACCTAAAGGTAAGAAGAATTTTGTTCTTTTCACTCTAATTGGCCCTGGCGTGTTTTTAGATCATATGATCAGCGTATACATGTTTGGCTACTCGATATTCCCTGGTTTATGTTTGTATTTGTTTTCCTATCCAAATACGAGTTGGGATGATATATATAGTTCTAAATCATGATATCTTTTTATATTTATACCGTTCTGGTCATACGCTTAAATATTTGGCAGCCTTTTGTGTTTTTGGTGCGCACGTGCAGAGTGTTTATTTGCTCACATTCTTGACTTTGTTTAACGTTTGGTGTGAGGGTTTTACAAACACGCTTTTTTCAACTGTGCATGATAATCGCTCTTTTAAACGCTTTTTTTCTCTACATTCCATTTTGAGTGTAGAGCAATGTCCACGTATGACATTTAAGTGGACATCTTGACTTTTTGCACCATTCCCATTCTTTGTCACGATTGTGACTTTCTTCCTCATTTATTTAGGCGTATTATGGCTGTGTGCTACTGGTTATAGTTTATATTTCCCAATTCTCTTTCTGTGTTGTGATTTGGATTCCCCCTCTTCTTTGTGTAACTAGGCTTATCATGGCCGTATTCTTTTGGATACAGTATATACTTGAGGAGGATTTGATACTCATATTTCCGGATTTTTTATTCGTCCAGAAAATCTCTGAACCCCGCAATATATGTACATTTGTTTGGGGATCTAAGAGTATATCAACTCTTAGGGTATTTTATATTGTTTTATATTTTCTCTTTTCCTTTTTCTATTACTTTTAGTTCTACATCTTCTCTATAGCATTAGGGGATTCACATTATAGGTTCTCCATGCTCTGCATGTGGAATCTGTCACTGTACACTGCTTTCACAGAAATAGGTATTGGGCCCAGATAATTGAGATATTGTTAACTCAAGTCACATTGGATTGCTTTTCTTCACTATTGTGGCACTCTTTTGATTACACGGAGTGCACACTTTTTAACTTGTTTGATAGAGGTCTCTTTAGTGGGAGACTTTTGTGAATCTCATTCCCTGTATCTTGCTTGGTACTCTGTTTCTGGATACATATTTTTTCTTGTATACATATTGTACAGCCTTGAAAAAGTAATTGTTGATGAAACACGTTTTGGTTGATGTTTCTTTGGAATCATGATGGCTGTTACTCCCTTGAAGCACATTGAGGAATAAAAATATCCTCTATACACTCACGCTGAGTTGGAACTTGATTACTACAACAATAAGGAACTGATTTTGATGGTGTACCTTGGTTTACCACTATTGATTCTTCATGTGTTGATTGATCTTCAACCAACACAACTGCACCTGAGGTGGCAGGGTGCTCACCAGTTTGGCACCCTCTATAGTACCTCATACAACCTATGGACATTGCTTTCTTTATTTATATTACACTCATATATAGGAGGTGCAAACCTTATGCATAGCCACTGTTTTTTGTTTTCACAGACACAAAACCAGCACAACCAGGTCAACCCACGAGAAAGAGTGACTGACCAACCACCGGCCCCGCCACGCTGACACCATTTCGACCGTCATATTATAAGGCAGCCCCCAGCACAGTGGAACATGTATGGCGGAAAACGGTGGCAGTTCGCACCAAGGCCGAACAAAACGGCACCTTGGAAAGTAGCCAACCCCACATTGGCCAGTTCCTATAACCCACACCAGATAACCATGCACACATCACACACACCTGACAACCCCACCATATAGCACCCCCCCACCAACAATCCCTTGTGTCACATCAGAGCAGCCACACTCAGATGAAGCATACCCCAAACACAGTAAACAAATATCACACAGCACACATTACATAAATCAATACCACAATTCACCAGCACACACAGCCAAACATCCCCACATCACCACACACCAAGCACTGCACCTAACAAAGTACAACACATACCCACCTCACAACATGTCACACCAGAAGCACCCACGGTTC
The DNA here is from genome assembly GCF_031143425.1 of Pleurodeles waltl. Lineage (NCBI taxonomy): Eukaryota > Metazoa > Chordata > Amphibia > Caudata > Salamandridae > Pleurodeles > Pleurodeles waltl. The sequence goes on along the minus strand of NC_090436.1, from coordinate 724,384,102 downwards.
ACCGACAATGAGTTGCAGGTCATGGTGAACGAGATCATCTGAGTAGAGCCACAGCTCATGGGAGTCCATGTACAGCAAACATCCATTGCCAAAAAGACAGAGTTGTGGCAGAGGATCGTTGATAGGGTCAATGCAGTTGGCACATACCCACGCACAAAGGAGGACATCCGAAAGAGGTGGAACGACCTCAGGGGGAAGGTCCGATCCATGGCATCCAGGCAGAGGATAGCCAGAAACAAGACTGGAGGTGGGCCTCCACCTCCTCCGCTTCATTTGATATCCTGGGAGGAGAAGGTCCTGGACATCTTGCATCCCAAGGGCCTGACTGGCATCAGCAGAGGGCTTGACTCTGGTAAGTCAGCAATATCCCCCATATACCAACCACCCATGCTCAGTATGGCTCCCCACTACTCCCCAATCCACTGCAACCCACCTCACTGCCCCATACCATACCAAACATCCCACGGCCCTCCTAATACATTGATGTAAACCATATTGTAAAGAACCACAGCACCTGCAACTCTAACCAAAATCAATGCCGCAGTGCAGCAGCTGTCATTGCCAACAGTAGAAAGACAGTCACTACATGCATCACAAGAGGGACCATAACAACTACAGTCACACAACTTACATCTACCATATCCATCCACAGGTACCCCCGCCACTAACACCCTGCAAAGAATGCCAGGCTCAGACAGCCCTCCCAGGATGAAGGCCCCACTTTACGTCTGGATGGGACAACTTGCCTGGGTCATTTGGGGCCACTGGACAGTCCACCAATGGCACACCCACCCTGGACAAACTGGAAGACCCTACCCATGTGGCAACAACACCATAGACAGACCCTGAACCCCAAACCTCAGCCCCAGGGACACATCAATCAGAGGTGTACCCCATAGTACAGAGACCAGAGTCAAGGGAACTAGGCACCCTAGACAATGAAGGCCCTGCTACTACGGGGAGTGGGCACACTGTGCCAGGGGCACAGGCACAGGGGGCCAGGGGTATTGGCAGGGGAGCCGTGTGCCAAGGGTCAGGACATCCACACCAACTGATTGCCCAGGAGGGCCTCAACCAAGTCCTAGGTAAATACCAGCACACCCAGGACACAGCGGCCAAATACTCGCTACTGTTCAGGAGACCCAGCGGCTGCAGGGGAAATACCATCAGGAAGCCATGCAGCAGTGGCAGGCCCACAACACCACCACCATGACCTCCATAGTAGGGGTGCTCAGGGACCTGACCACTGTCATTCGTGAGTCCACCACCCACCAGCAGGCCCCTACCACTGGCCACATCTCATCACAACCCTCCACGTCAGTGGAGGCCGTGCCACAGGACTTGCAGGACACCAGCATCCCAACCCTTGTAGCTCAGGAACCCCCACACTAATGAGGACATCCGACTCGACATACAGCCGGACATGATGGCCAGACCATGACCAAAGCCAGGAAGTGATCCTCTCCTGAACATTCTTCCTTGTGTGTGACTGTGAGTCCCTGTCGACTGTTCACTCCCATATCTCAGTCTACCCATAGCCAGGACACTGGACACAGACTACCTACAGCTGGACTCACCTCTCTGATGATCTCCACCGCCATGGCCCCACTCATCACCCCTTACACTTGTACATACCAAATAAACAACTATTAAGCACAGTTCATGTCTACCTATTTATTTGTCATGAGTATGCATGGAACTGGCAATACCTGTACCACTGCACATACATGGGAGGGTGACAGAGGGGGTAGCAAAATACCGGGGTGAAGGATGTGTAGCAGGTAGTGGCTGGACATATGTGTCAATGGAGGCAACAGGCCAAGCAGGGACCACAGAACACCACGACATTGTCTTGAAAGTAGAGCAAGACAGGGACAACAATCACTGTTGGCGTCACAGATGCCAACTCCACACAAATGCACTGTAGGAGGAGGAATTCATTGAGATATGCCGGTCAGTTCCACAAACATATGACCAGTACCTACACACAATAACAACACTCACCAACCCAATGGTCCAACCCACACAGCACCCAGTGCCAGACCTGTCCCCATACTTACTTCCACCAACAACAATGTATCACTGTCACCCAATGTCGAATCCCAGGATAGATGTTGCACACATGCAAAAAACCTGTGGCACTTATATAGCACCTGCACTGGCAGCTCAGGGAACACACTACATACACATTGACGCCGCAAGTGCACCAGCACAACAGCAGCCTAACTATGGTCTTGACCTTTACACTGTGACTACCTAAATCATGGGCACATGTGTCACCCCCCTCACCCACCTAGAATCTGAGCTGCAACCAATAGTGTCAGTGGTCACAGACAACAGATGGCATCAGGGACAAGGCAGACATTTGTAAAGGACACATAACACACAATTTACACATAACTGCATCTCAGCCGAAGTAATGTCAAATCAGCTTCACCCTGGAGTCAGCTGCATCCACATCACCCTCCTCTTCCTCACTGCCCAGGTCCCCTTCATTAGCCATTGACACAGCTACCCACACCTCTGCATCCAGCAATGGGATGTGATCCCTCAGGGCCAGATTAAGCAACATGCAGCAGGCCACAATGATGTGGCACACCTTCTATGTGTCGTAGAGCAAGGCACCCCCGGAGACATGTAAACACAGAAACCTGGCCTTCAGCAATCTGAAACATCTCTCAAAGACCCATATGGTATGATCATGGGCCTCATTGTAACGGTCCTCTGCAGCTGAGGCTGGATGCCTCATGGGTGTCATGAGCCAGGGCAGATTGGGATAGCCAGAGCCACCTGTGTGTTTAGAGGGAAGAGGCATGTTAAGACCGATGGGAGAATAGGGCAGGGATACAAGAGTCCAGAGTGCTAAGGGCCACCCTTATGCTGAGGTACATACCGACAACCCAGGCCTGGTCCCTCTGGAGTGATGCCATCATGTGTGGGATGCTGTTGTTCCACAGGATGTAAGAATCATGCACAGAGCCTGGGTACCTGGCCATCACCTGGGAGATATACTGGTCCGCAAGACACACAACCTGCACATTGACCGAATGAAAGTTCTTGCAGTTTCTGTACACCTGTTCATTCCTCCTGGGTGGCACCAGGGAAATTTGGGTGCCATCAACACCCCCAATCACATGTGGGACATGTGCCACATGGTAGAGTGCAGTTTTGACAGTGGGCAATTCTGCACATGGTGGAACCGAATGTAGCTGGACATATGTTTCATCAGGGCAGACAGTACATCCCTCAGGACATTGCTGAACATGGGCTGTGATGCCCCAGCTGCGAGGCCCACTGTGACCTGGAAGGAGCCTGAGGCAAGGTATTGGAGGACTGACAACACCTGCACTGTGGGAGGGATGGCATTGGGAGGACCAATGGCTGGCAACAGATCCGGCTCCAACTGGGCCACCAGTTCCATGATGGTTACACGGTTCAGGCGATAGTTCAGGATAATATGGGACTCCTCCAGGGTAGCTAGGTTGACTAGGGGCCTGAATACCGGTGCATTCTTCATCCTCAACCGTGCATAGTACCTCAGAATAGGAGAGAGGAGGCAAAGTGTTGTGCAGCATAGACGTATGATGCGCTAAATTTCACACACGTCATACATTATAAATGTAAATTGGTTGCTGCCTGTCTGCATGCATGAGACAGGTGGAAGTGAGATAATCCTGGCAGCATAGGACGTCATGGTACTAGGCGGTCACGGCCGCCGTGCAACTCACCATTGGCTTGCACTGTTGCCAGTGGGAGGCAGGAACCAATGGTGATCGTCGCCGGTGAAGACGGTGATGTCCCCGGCGACTGTGACCGCCATTTCATGTGCTCCTGCTCACTTGACTCCTGAACCTCATGCACTGAAGACCTCCACTGCATGTATTGCTGTGTACTGACTCTGGTAGCCAAGATGCTGCATCCTGCAGGAGTCAGGGCCCCGCCTTCATCCAGGTAGACTTAGAGCAGCTTGTGGCAGGTCCTGCCCCGTATGGTCAGTTGTATGGGGCACCAGAGCAGCAGGTGAGCCCATTGTCATTGTCTTGTATGTGTGTTGTGCGCATGGGGATGGGGGCCTTGGTAGGTGACGGTGTGAATAGAGCACAGACATGGGTGAGGGTCTGAGGGCTACATTGGCTGACCACGTGTGGGTGTGGAAGTGTGACGTGTGCTGTCCACTACGGTCCCAGTGATGCCACCCTACATGACTGTGTTCTTCTGTCTGTGTCACCCATGCAGGTCAGCGCCCATCAGAAAAAGGGGATTCGGCTTCCCATCGCCAAAGCAAGTGCGGACCCTGGGGGTCCATGCCCGGTGGAGCACCCACTGCAGAAAGCAGTGGGACGACCTGAGATGATGGGCCAGGAAGACCGGGGAGGCCCAGCTGGGGACCTCCTCCCAACAAGGGACTAGTGCCCATCAGACCCTGACCCCCCTAATGGCCCACATATTGGCGGTGGCCTACCATGACGGGGATGGGCACTTAAGGGCAGCACAGCAGCCACATGGGGGTAAGTACTCACTCTCACTTGTGACATATGTTGGCATGGTGGCTCCTGGTGGCTACCATTGGGTAGCTATGGCATAGATCCTGGGTACACTGATTTCCACTATGGGTTGTGTCAATCTGGACAGCATTGACATCACAGGTGTAAGTAATGCCATGCAGTCAGTGGTAGTGGAGCAGATTCCTGCAATGAAAAACTGTTTGGCCACCTACTTGCTAGATCTACTTGACAGCACTTGGCAACTGGATCTTCAGAGCTGGGGTGTCAGGGCATTGTGATTGGTCCTGGCCAGACACTGCATGTATGGTGGGGTTGGTGCACCAAGTGGTCACAGTGCTTCTTGACTATAGCCGAGGTGGCCTGCCACCTAGCTATTCAGGAACCTGTTGGGTGTCCAGTCCTTTGCATGCTTGTCTCAATGGCCATGGGTAGTGGGTAGGTACTGGGCAGGTGTGGTGGGAATTACTCCTCATGTAGATGTTTGAATCAGTCAGTCCCTCTGTGGTTTCTCCCATGGTGTTCCCAAGTTGTAGGTTGTTCAGAGGTGAGCATCATGTATCATGGAATGGCACCAAATGCTGATGTTCTACCCTGTGTGACTGTTGTGCTGGCATTGACCGATTGCACCCTGTCTCTTTCTCTGTCCCTTCCTGTCCTCCTCTGTCTTTGTGTGCATCAGCATCATCTGGGGAAGGAGAAGGGGCACATACGAGTGGGGAAGCTGCAGCCCACGGGACCCATGAGGCTGACACCAGCGGAGCCGAGGAGACCAATGGGATGGAGGGTGAGGGGAGTGCCATAGGGGAGACCGAATCGACCACTACATCTGTAGATTCCTCCTCCAATGGTGGATCTCTGGTGGTGGCGGACCCATCTGGGACTACCCCAGCACCATACTTGTCCGCCACCAGCCTTACCAGCACCGCCCTCCCTGTGGCACCCACCCAGTTGCCAGTGCCCGCTCACCCAAGAGGGTGGGCATCTCCTTCTCTGCAGGCACATTTGCCCCTGCCCCAGTCAGCCCTGCTGCCCTCAATGATGAGGCTATGGACCTCTTGAGGTCCATCTCTGTGGGGCAGACAACTATTGTGAATGCCATCCAGGTACTGGCATTCACGGTGCCTTGCTGACCTATAGAGATCGTTTCAGGCTCTGGCCTCCTCCTTGACGACAGCCAGTGTCCCTTCTTCTTCTGTCCCCCTCCAGCTACCTGTTCCCAATCCCACATCCCTTTCCCCTCACCCATCCAAGACACACCTACTGACCCACATGCATCCACATCAACAGACACGGTACACAAGGACAAACATAGGCACCACAAATACCAAAACTGGCATTCACACACTCAACACACACATGCAGACATGTCAACATCTGCACTCTGCATTGACTCCTCAACCACCTCCCCCCTCAAGGTCGACACAACACTCACCCCTGCAGTCAGCATTACATCAGTCACTATTCTTGCCACATGTGCCCTCACTGCCGCCGTCACCACTTCTTCTGACCCCTATTCATGCACTCCATACACCACTGGCACAGACACCATAACTATCAACACACCCACATGCAGCACATCCACCCTACCTGCAGACACCACACCAACATACACTCACACTTCACCCCTGCCATCTCTCTGCATCTCCTCCACACCTCCTCCCAGTGCAGCTAAACGCACACACTCACCCACCCAACAGTCCCCCAGCACACACATTTCATCCAGCCATGTACCTGCACCCATGTCACATCCATGTACACACACCTCACAACCATACCCACACCCTCCACTCCTGAACGTCTTTCCAGTGACCTCCCATGTGTTCCCAAAAAATGTTTCCTCAGAGCCCAAGGGCCCCTTCACCCCTGAGGTGCCTGCATTCCCCATTGATGCCCCTGCCCTGTGGAGGTCAGCTCTTTGCTGTCAGGAGTCAAGTTGGGGTGTCATCATGTGCCCAGTGTTCTCAGGGCATGACAGATTTTGAACTGGCCCCGGTGCCTGTAGGTGCATTTGTTATTGCACATATTTGCAATATATGGTATTTATGCAGAATTACACCGTTGGTGTTGTGTTGTTGTTGTTACCTACCTAGTCCTGGCTTTCATTCACCATGTATGTGTGGTGGGTGTGGGTATTGGTGTGTGTGTATGTGCAATGGCTTCCGGTGTTGTGTGTGTGTGTTGTGTGTGTGTGCTAATGTCGTTCCCTCCAGTGTGTGCTAGGCTGGTGTACTTACGGTTGGTGTCATGGTCGCCGTCACTGGTCCAGGAGTTGCAGTTCCAGGTAGAGGACTGGAAGGAGTTGCAATTCACATGCCATGGTGCCTACAGACGTGCCTGTGTTCCTGAAGGTAGGTGTTCCCTTTATATTGTTAGTTTCCATCAGGCTTTTGGAGGTGGTGGTTCCGCCCCGGAAATCCTGGCTGTATGCAAACTCGTAATATGGTGGTGGGATGCTGCCTGACCGCCAGGCTGGAGATAGCTGCTGCTTGGGGCACCAGCCCTTCCGCTGTGGTGGGCCGAACAGTGACTTGGCTGTGGTCTGCAGGTACCTTTCTAGGACTTGTAATATGACGGTCTTCACTGCCGGGCCTGCGGTGGTGCCGCCACCAACTCCTCTGAGGCGGTACGCAGACCGCCAAACTCGTAATGAGGTCCATAGTGTCTTAGGACTGTGAGCTTTAGGACCCCAAAGCCCAGGGTGGACTCAACTGAAGGGATTATGCAATCACTCTAGGAGGTGCTAAGGTATGATCATTAATAGTTACAGGATAGCGAGAAGTCAGTTGAATAAAGAAGAATAAAGATGTTGACTACAAGTTCTGTGTGTGACAGGTTCTTGCGCATGCATCCGGGCTGGGGAGGATGCAACAGTTTGCATGTGATATTACAATTTGGTCAACTGGGAATGCAGATACTTGAAATCTTACTTCCCTTTTCCCTTGTCTGCAGCTTCTTTAATAGATCATCATCTCTTTTTTGGACATTTTGGCCCTCATTACAACATTGGCGGTAAGTGCCACCTACTGCCATGCTGACAGCTGCCAACATACCGTGACCATGGCGGTATAGTGCTACGGGTATTATGACCCACACAAGGAAATCTGCCACTATACAGACACCCACACAAGTTTGCCAGACCAAAGGTCAGTGATAAACTGGCGATACCAAAACCCACACCGTTACGCCAATAGGCATACGCCGACATTCAGGACCCACGAATCACCGCAACAGTCTTTCAACCGCGGTAAACCATTGGCAGTACACACCGCCTCGCTCATAATACAAACACACTTACAAAACTCCACCACATTGGACAATTCAAACTACACACACCTGACACACATACACACACCACACCCACACACCCACACCACTATAAAGCACACACCCACATTACCCACAACCCTTTCAACAAAAAAAATGATAGCCAACAGAGAGAGTGACAAGCCAGGAGCACCCATTCAATCTGAGCCACAGAACACCATCACCCATACACCATCCACGCACATCACAGCACACATCACAACACATCACCCCACACATCCTCACACCACATCCATGGCACCCCAAAGACACCCCAGGTTTTCAGAGGAGGAGCTAAGGGTCATGGTGGAGGAAATCATCCAGGGAGAGCCACAGCTATTCGGATCACAGGTGCAGCAGACGTCCATTGCAAGGAAGATGGAGCTATGGCGGAGAGTCGTGGACAGGGTCAACGCCGTGGGACAGCACCCCACAACAAGGGATGACATCAGGAAGAGGTGGAATGACCTACGGAGGAAGGTGCGTTCCGTGGTTGCAAGACACCAGGTAGCCATACAGAGGACTGGTGGTGGACCCCCACCTCCTCCCCAACAACTAACAACATGGGAGGAGCAAGTCTTGGCAATAGTGCATCCTGAGGGCCTCGCAGGAGTAGCAGGAGGACTGGACTCTGGTAAATCAAATCTTTACTACTATATCCTCCACCCTACCTGCATGCCATCATAAACTCTTACCCCTACCCTCACCCCAGCACTCGACCACCTCACATATACCCCACTATCACAACCCACCCATCCCAATACCAAGCCCTGCATGCCACACCTCTGCATGGACACCCATCACAGACCAGCATGGACACCCATCACTAAAGCATGCCCATTCGAGAAACTCACCTAGCCCACAAAATCACCACTCACACAAGGCAAAGCTGACAGGGCAATCACAACCATACACGAAACACACCCATGCACAATATGGCACACAGATACAATAACACTGCACTTACATCCCCAGAGGATCCCCACTCAGTGTCACCGGAGAGGAGGTGCCACCAACATCCAATCCCCCCACAGAAGAGGCCCACAGCGATGACAGCAGCTCTGCACGCCTGGATCACGATGACCAACCTGGCCCATCAGGGACCTCTGGACAGTGGGGTACCCAGGCACAATCCCATACCACCACAGGCCCTCCCCCCTCCCCCCTCAGGAAACACTAGCACAGCACCCACACAGCTGGCCCATACCACTGTCCCTATGACACGCCATTCAGCAGTGTGTCCACTACTACAGGGACCCCAGACAACCCCACAAACCCAAGACAATCAGGGACCAGGGGCCAGTGGCAGTGGACACATGTTTCAGGGGACAGAGTCACAGGACAACAGGGAAGCTGGGAGGACTGCTGTGCGACAGGGGGAGGACAGGCCCAGGGAACCCACTCTCCACATGGCACTTGCAGGGATCCTGGGAGCATACCACCATTCCCAGGAGGCCTTGGGCCAGATATTGGCCAAGTTGCAGGAGACCCAGCGGCTATAGGAGGGACAGTACCTGGGCATCAGGGAGGACCTCAAACACATCCACACCATCCTGGTCACCATTGCATGGGTGCTGGCTGACATGGCCAACACCATGAGGGAGGCAGTGGCACTCCAACAGGCCCCTGACACTAGCCACACCAAAGAACAGCCCTCCACCTCCGCCGGCGCTAGTGGACTGGAGGCCCCACCACTGGAACAACAGGCCACCAGCACCCCACCCCCTGCAGAAGGAGAACCACCCCACACACAGTCCTTGCGATCCAGGCAGAAGCCAGAGAACATTGCCAAGACCCAACCAGGAAATAAGACTCTCCTGAATTTTCACCCTTGTGTCCCACTCTGTTACCCTGTCCACCTTGAACTGCCATTGCTCCCCTTCCTATGCCCCATTGGACAATGCATCTGTGATACAAAGAGACTGGACTCTAACTGGACATTCCTCCACCATCACCCAAGACCATTGCACATCCCCCTCAAGCTCTTAACACTTAAATAAACACCCTTGGAACAAATACAAGTCTGGAGTCTGTCGATTGAAAAATGTATTAGTTCAACAATCTGTAAACATTACAATTCATATGTACAGTTATATATACAGTGGTATGACCTATAGTGTGCAGCAGTAAACACACCAAGAGCCAGAGTGGGGCGCAGAGATCTGAAAATAGAGATGCCAAAGGGTACATTAAGTGGCCATAGACATAGGAAAATCATGCTGCCATGTCCAATGTCCAACACAAAACTGCAATGTAACGTGAAGTTACAGTGTCTTACCTGTGTGTCACTGGAAGTACTGCTGTATTTGAGACTGTCTGTTGTCCACATCTTCATCCTCAGCCTACTCTTCCGCACTGTCCAAAGGCTCCACTGCTGCCACAAGACCATCTCTAGGCTCATCCTCCTGCAGAAAAGGCACCTGGTGTCTCAAGGCCAGGTTGTGCAACATGCAACAATGATCTGGCACACCTTCTTGGGTGAGTAGTACAGGGATCCACCAGTCAGATGAAGGCACCTGAACCTGACCTTCAGGAGGCCGAAGGTTCTTTCAATTATCCTCCTTGTTCACCCATGTGCCTCATTGTAATGTTCCTCAGCCCTTGTCCTGGCATTCCTCACTGGGGTCAGTAGCCATGAGAGGTTGGGGTAACCAGAGTCACCTGCAAATATCGAGGGATACCTGTTAGCCACACACTCACCCTTATGGACAACCCCATACCCATACACCCATATATACTGGGTGGAGACCTTGGGCTCACCTATTAACCACGCCCAGTGCCTCTGGAGTTGAGCCATCACATATGGGATGCTGCTATTCCTCAAAATAAAGGCATCATGCACAGAGCCAGGATACTTGGCATTCTCATGGGAGATGTACTGGTCCACCAAACACACCATCTGCACATTCAGAGAGTGATAGCCTTTAATATTCCTGAACACTTGTTAATTTCTCCGGGGGGTGGGGGGGCAAATGCTACATGGGTACCATCAATGGCACCAGTGATGTTAGGGATATGTCCCAGGGCATGAAAGTCAGCCTTCACTGTTGCCAAATCCTCCGCCTGGGGAAATACGATGTAGCTGCGCATGTGTTTCAGAAGGGCAGGCAACACTCTGGTCAACACGTTGGAGAACATTGGCTGAGACATCCCTGATGCCATGGCCACTGTGGTTTGGAAGGAACCACTTGCCAGGAAATGGAGCACTGACAGGACCTGCACTAGAGGGGGGATACCTGTGGGGTAGCTGATAGCTGAAATCAGGTCTGGCTCCAATTGGGCACACAGTTCTTGGATTGTGGCTCTATCAAGTCTGTAGGTTAGGATAATGTGTCTGTTCTCCAATGTCGCCAGGTCCACCAGGGGTCTGTACACTGGGGGATGTCTCCATCTCATATTCATCCTCAGCGGTTGAAGTCTAGGGAGGAAAACAGTGAGCACAGGGTCATATTCACACATCTATTGAAATAATGATGCATTTCTTCATTTACAGAACCAGTATGTGAATCTGAGAGTCAGTTGATGTGCCAATGTCTGCTGTGACGCAGTTAGGTGCCATGGCCTGTGCCCCCCTGAAATGGCGGCTGCCTGACCTGTGAGGAGGGACAAGTGGAAATGAGGTAATTGCGGTCGGCCGTTGATGACCGCCCTGGAACTTGTCATTGGTTAACATTAGACCCTATGGTTTCCAGGAGCTAATGGTGATTTACACCAGCGGTGACGGTACGCACCGTCGCGGACGTGACCGACATTTTCCATCTGTTCACTCACTTGCTACCTGACCTTCAGCAGGAGAGGACTCACACTGCAAGTGCTGCTGTGACCTCTGTCTGGAAGCAACAATGGCTCATGTGTCTGGGAAAGGGCCCCTGCCTTCACTTCAGAGGAGTTGGAGAGACTGGTGGATGCGGTCTTACCCCAGTACACTTTACTCTATGGTCCTCCAGACAAACAGGTGAGTACACTGTGAGCATGATGAGTGGGCCATGAATGTATGGAGTGCTGTGTGTGTAAGCCACATGTATGGGGGGCTGAGGTGCCCTGGGCAGAGTGCTGCAAGTATAGGGGTCAATGTATGTGCGTAAGAGGATGGGAGGGATATGCTGGGCCATGAGTATGACAGACCGGACGGTATGACTAATCCCTTTTCTGCTGTATTTTTCCTGCAGGTTAGCGCCCATCTGAAAAAGAGTATTTGGTGTGCCATCGGCAAGGAGGTACGGACCCTAGGGGTCTTTGACAGGCGGAGCACCCACTGCCACAAACGGTGGGAGGACCTGCGCCGCTGGGCAAGGAAGACGGCGGAGGCCCAGCTGAGGCTGGCCTCTCAACGAGGAAGGGGTGTCCGTCATACCCTGACTACCCTGATGTTCCGCATCATGGCGGTGGCCTATCCGGAGATGGATGGGCGCTTGAGGGCATCACAACAGCCACAAGGGGGTAAGTACAAATTCAGAATCATGACTTTCCACATGTTAAGGTTTTACCTGGTTGGGGATGTGGACTGTGGGTGCCCCTAGGACAGGGCGAACATGGCAGGTTAGCTCCCTTTTTGGGCAGGCTCTGAAGCACTCCAACCCCAATGGTGTTAGTGGGCATCTCCTACTGGTCAGGGTCCTGTTTGTTTCAGGTGTGCAGCTGATGGAGCTATGCTATGTACCCCATGGGCCGGTGACTATCTTTGGTAGTGCATGGCCTGGTGCATAGGGCTGCTCCCTGTGTTTTGTGTATGCCAACGGTATAGTTGTTGCTGGCATTGACCAAGTGTATCCTCTGTATCTCCCCCCCCTTTTTGTTTTGTCACCCTGTCCTTGTGTGCATTAGCATCATCTGGCGGAGGAGTGGCGGCACCGGTGACGGAGGAAGCTGCATCCCACATGGTCCTGGAGGCCGAATCCACCGACGGTGAGGGCACCAGTGGAATGGAGGGCGAGGGGATCACCACGATGGAGACAGGAGGAGACATTACAGACAGCGACTCCTCCTCTGATGGAAGCTCCCTGGTGGTGGCCGACACCTCTGTGCCCACCCCAACAACAGGTACAGCTGCCACCCCCTACCAGCACTGCCCTCCCAGCAGCCCCTCAGCATGTTTCCCGTGCCCGCTCACCCAGGAGGGTGGGCAACTCCTTTGCCCCAGGCACCTCAGGCCCTGCCCCAGTCAGCCCTGCTGCCCACAGTGAGGAGGCTATTGACCTCACTGTTGGGCAGTCAACCATACTGAATGCCATCCAGGGTGTCAAGAGGCATTTGCAACAAACAAATGCATACCAGAAGGGCATTCACTCTGGCATGGCGGCCCAACAGAGAGCATTTCAGGCTCTGGCCTCCGCACTGATGGCAGCCATTGTTGCTGTATCCAGCCTCCCCCCTCCAACTTCCTCTACCCAGTCCAAATCCCCTCAACCCCAGCCTATCCCAAGCACACCTTCAGACCAGCATTCACCCAAATCAACACACAGAATTGGCTAAGGCAAACACAAGCACCATACTTCATCTCACAGGCGCTCACACAAGCACCATCCCCATGCAGACACACCAACATCCACTGCCTCCACTGTGTTCCCCTCCTCCTCGTCATCCACCTCCCTCCCAGTTGCGTCTCCACTCACACCTGCATGCACTACATCCTCATCCACTACCTCCATCACCAGCATGCCTATCACTACACACCCCTCACTGGCAGTCACCACCCGTACATCCATGCACAGGTCCCCTATGTTCTCTCCCACTGTGTCTGTGACCCCTCCTCCCAAAGTGCACAAACGGAAGCACACACCCACCCAACAGCCATCCACCTCACAGCAGCATCCAGCTCATGCACCTGCAAAGAAACACAGCAGAATGACACCTCCTACAAGCACTCCCTCTTCCTCGCTCCCAAACCTTCACCCTATTCCCACCCCAATGTCCCTAAGAAGCTCTTCCTGGCAAACATTGACCTCTTTCCTACTCCTCCCCCCCGTCCTTCACCTCAGGCCAGGGTGGCCAAAACCCAGCCTAGCACCTCAGCCACCAAATCCACGTCCTCTGTGGTGTCTGCAGCTGTCAGAGGCTCAAAGGGGGCACCCGTCAGCCCAGCTAGTGTGCCATCAACCCCTGCCAAGGCCAAGAACATTCTGCCACCTGGCAAGGTGAAGAAGGGGACAGCATCCAGCAAGGGGAAGGAGCCACAACCACCCAGCAAGGCCACCTCAAAGACTCCAGCTGCCAGACCCAAGGTGACACCACCATCTGCCAAGGGCAGGAAGGGGCACAAAACACCAGCCAAGGCATGTCAGCCGTCCGAGCCTGCAGGTGAAGGCCTGGTGGCTCCCAGCACAACAGCCAGCACCGCCACCTGCACCGCGGCCAGCACTGCCACCTGCACCGCTGCAAGCACTGCCACCTGCACCGCCGCAAGTACCACTACTGTCAGCAGCAGCAGCCGCAGTGGGCAGCCATCCGAGGCTGCAGGAGAAGGGCTGGAGCCTCCCACCACCACTGGCAGCACCGGCACCTGCACCACAGCCAGCACCGCCACCTGCACCACCTCAAGCACCACTGCAAGCACTGCCACCTGCACCGCTGACAGTAGCACCAATTCCAGGAGCAACAGCCCCAGTGGGCAGCCGTCCGAGGCTGCAGGAGAAGGGCTGGAGCCTCCCCCCACCACTGGCAGCTCCACCACCAGCACTACCAACACTGTGCAGCTGTATCCGTGGGCGGATGGACTGTAGCCCTCCCTCCATGGACTATCATGCATCCTGGTCACTGCAAATCTCGTGGATCTAACACCCATGTGAGGGACTGTGACCTGGCACCCCCCATGCTGCATCACTGGGCATCAGGCCCCTTCCAGAACCATTGCAGAAAGGCATCCACTCACCCTATCCTTGGCAGGATGAAGTACACTGGGGACCAAGCCCCCTCCAGAACCAGTGGAGAAAGGCATCCACTCACCCTATCCTTGGCAAGATGAAGCACACTGGGCACAAAGCCCCATCCAGAACCAGTGGAGAAAGGCATCCATTCACCCTGTCCTTGGCAGGATAAAGCACACTGGGCACAAAGCCCCCTCCAGAACCAGTGGGACATGTCACTCACTTGAGAGACTGTGGCTTTGCATTCCCCAGGACCAAGCAGTGGGCAAACCACCCACTTGAGAGACTTGAGAGAATGTGGCTTTGCACTCCCCAGGACCAAGCAGTGGGCAATCCACCCACTTGAGAGACTTGAGAGACAGTGGTGTTGCACTCCCCAGGACCAAGCAGTGGGCAAACCACCCAATTGAGAGACTGTGGCTTTGCACTCCCCAGGACCAAGCAGTGGGCAAACCACACAATTTAGATACTTGAGAGACAGTGGCTTTGCACTCCCCAGAACCAAGCAGTGGGCAAAGCAACCACTTGAGAGACTTGAGAGACAGTGGCTCTGCACTCCCCAGGACGAAGCTGTGGGCAAACCACCCACTTGAGAGACTTGGCAGACTGTGGCTTTGCACTCTCCAGGACCAAGCAGTGGGCAAACCACCCATTTGAGAGACTTGAGAGACTGTGGCTTTGCACTCCCCAGGACAAAACAGTGGGCATGGAGCCACCTCCAGGAGCAGTGGGGTAGTGCCATCTTCCGGCTGAGGTGCTCCCCCTTCCCCTTCCCCCTGAGGTGCCTGTGTGTTTTCGACCTGATGCCCCTGCAGTTATCTCTCCTTTTTGAGGCAGGAGTCAAGTGTGGGCTTGGCCTATGTGTTATAGCCCAGTGGGCCATGAACTATTTTTGTGTGGACATTGTCCCTCATTTTGTATATATTGTATATATTGTATATATTGTACATACTGTTTATTTATTTATGAACATATTTCTCTAAATTTCTAATGTTACACTCATTTGACTCCATTCCTTTTGTCCTTGCGTTATTCCAGAGGGTTAAGGGGTGTATATGTAATGTTGTTGCATGTGTTTGTGTGTATGGTGTTGGGATTGAGGGTGGGGGTGTTGCGTGTTGTGTGTGTGTCACTCTCTTTTTCCTCCCCCCCTTCCCTGTGTACTAGGTGCAGTACTCACTGTGGTCGTCATCGCCGGCATTGGTACTCCTGGTATATGAGAAGATACACCAGCATGCGTAACACCTGGAGTTCAGGCTCCATGGCGTCCTGATTCTTCCTTGAGTGTCGAGAGGTGAGTGGTTTCCCTTCAAAGTACTGTTTACGCTGTGCTTTTGATGGCATTGGTGCCGCCCCTGAAAAGCTGGCGATGGGCGGATTGTAATGGAGTGGGCGGTACATTGTCTTCCGCCTGTCTGTTGGCAGTTACCGCTGCGGTGTTTGTTGCTACCGCCATGGCGGTCGGAGTGTTAAAGTGGCTGTATGTGTTGGCAGTTTCCGCCGTGGTCATGATTCCTTTTTTGTTACCGCCGCTTCAACACCGACCGCCAGTGTTGTAATGAGGGCCTTTGTCTCTAATGTGAAATTATGGTAGTAATTTTTGATGATATACTGGAGGACAATTTTGGTGGGATATGTATTGTTCTGATTGTGCATTTCTGACAGTGTTCGCATATGTGTGTATATTTTCCTTTCGCTGTATCACTGTTTGCTGCCTCATCGCTGTGTTTTACGCAGTGCTCCAATGTCTTTATGTATCTGTGTACATAGTTTGTATGGTAAAGAGTATGTATATGTATTACTAGTGCTTATATTTGTGCCTATGTGTTGCAACTTCATTTATCTACTTGTGCTTTTGTGTTTACATGTTTATGTATGCGGTTGTGCATTTTGCATGCTCTGATATGTTTGTATGAAGTTTGTGTTTACTCATGCACATATTTATTGGCATGAGTTGCAGACTTTTTGGGGCATATTTATACTCCGTTTGCGCCGAATGTGCGTCAAAAATTTTGACGCACTTTCAGCGCAAACGTTGCCCCATATTTAAACCCTGACGCCCGATCCGGCGCACAAGGAAAATGGCGCTATGTGCGCCAGTTTTTGGAAGCGGCACCCCGCCCTGCGTTAATGACATGCAGGGTAGGCGTTCCCGTCCAAAAACCGACGCACACAGAGGTGCGTCGTATTTATGCTTCCGGGCAAAAATCACTCCCGCGCGGCAGGCGGCGCAAAAAAATCACGCAAAGCACGAATATCGTGAAATTTTAACGCCTCGGTCAGGGCAGGCGTTAAAATGGTGCAAACACACCTGTACTTAATCAGAACACACAGAACAAACAACAGAGCAGCAGAGCAGCAGAGCAGCAACAGGGAGACATGGAGGTGCTTTTTCTTCAGCGTGCACGTAGACGCAGAGCCCTGCAGCAACAATAGCAGCTACAACAACAACAGCAGGGACCCCAAAGACAGTGCAGAAGGCAGGAGAGGATATTCCGTCCAAGAACAACCCTGCATGGCCTCAGGGAACGAGACATCATCCAGAGGTACCGGTTGAACTGGCAGGCCATTCAGCAGCTGCTGACAAATATTGAACAGCAATTGGCCCCCACTTTAGTGACTCCACGCACTATCCCAACAGAAACAAAGCTGCTTGCCGTACTTCACATGCTGGCAAGTGGCTCCTTTCAGACAACTGGTGCCCTGGTTGGTGGAATATCACAACCATCTTTCTCCGCATTCCTGCCTAAAGTACTGGATGCCATCATTGGACTGACACCCCGCCACATCTGCTTCCCTAACACACTGCAGAAGCAGCAGGAAACCAAACAGGGGTTCTACGCCATCAGTGGCTTCCCGCACGTCCTTGGTGCAATTGACTGCACACACGTACGCCTTGTGCCACCTGCTGCGAGTGAACACCTCTACCGCAACAGGAAGCACACACATTCCATCAACGTGCAGGCCATAGTCGATCACCAAGGACTGATCAGCAACATCGTGGCTAAATATCCTGGGAGTGTACATGACGCATTCATCTTCCGTCACTGCACCATCAACCAACACTTCCAGGATGGACGGTATGGCAATGGACTACTTGTTGGTAAGGACAAAAATCTACTTATATACTCACTGCCCAGAAACCCTCTAGGATAAACAACCCATACACCACAATAGCAACACCTAGACAGGAACACACTGAGGTACTCACATCACTAGCCATGTTTCACAAGTCACCATTGAACCTCTCACACATTGGAATTTACTCTACAGCTTAGTGTGAAGACATTAATGACTGTGGTTGCCTAAATGTCACCTTGCAAATTTGAAGGCTCACAATAACCTGTACAGTAATACAATGCATAAGTTCTAAGGGATGGGATGGCCTGGGTATGTTCATATGAACGTTTCTAATACACTTTCATGTTTCAACTCTGCATGGAACTATCATCACACCCCCAGTGAGGACACACGGACACCTGTGTCACAAGTCACAATGCAAGGGAGGGCACACTGTACTTGAGAAACCAATACATCCTGCTGACAAACAGTTAGCCAACAAACACTTGCTCAGCCAAGGAAAAAAAACAATGCCAAAGTTTTCACCAACAACCATAGGTTGTCACATTAGTACACAAAATAGTCACAGACAACACAACACAACTACTGCCATCAAAGATACGTACAACAGTGCCTCCTACATCTAATTGATACCATTCTGTGTTTCTCTTTCAGCTGATCAGGGGTATGGCATCCAGCCTTGGCTAATGACACCATATGGGAACCCAAATACTGCTGCTGAGCGGGCATACAATGACGCCCACAAGAGGACACGCAGCATTGTGGACCTTTGGGATCCTAAAGTCAAGGTTCCGCTGCCTTGACATCACTGGCAGTAGCCTACTATACTCCCCAGAGATGGTCTGTAAGATCATACTCACTTGTGCCATATTACACAATATTTGTGTGAAAAGGAACATTCCCCTCCTTGAACCGGACCCAGACATGCCTGAGGATGACGATGAGGAGGATGCTGGCCTGCAACAGGAGGGGGAACAACCTAACACGGCAGCAGGAGTGCGTAGGCGCCAACAGATTGTCAACAATTTTTTTACTTAAGTTATTATAATCACTTGTATTCCACACTTGTAAATAAACACAGATAACAAACACCACATCATGCTTTGGCCTATTCATTTCAGACCACCTTTAGTTTGAAATTGCTGAAGATGAATGTCGTCTCATTGAGCAAGAATGCTATAACATTCATCACACCAAAAATAAACATCACAAATGTATGCACAGAGGGTAGGATGTGACATGATACATTACCATACACAGAGCCCAACAAGAGTACAAATGTGACAATTACAGATGCCGGATCCAAACAACTGAAACAGTCTCTCATCCAGCCCAAAATTGGAGATCATTTGAAAGTCACATCACACGTGTTCAGAGACAGGGTGGGACCATCCATGTGTACGTGACCATGTCATCAATGGCTTCTCTCAAGTGTGTGATATGAGCAATACACAATTGGTACAACATCAGCTGCCACTAACTCAGCCGGAGACCTTGAAGTTACAGTGACAACATACACCCAGACAGGTGATAGTGGATCCACATTCCCACACACATGTACACATATGTCATACAATCAACCTAATATTTGAAAGTAGACCATCACAGTTGTGTCCCAGTTTGAACTTAGCAGGAAGATTGTAACATGACACTAAACCAGTTTATGCAGAAAGGGACACAGACAACCCAAAAATTATTCTCATGATCACATCGGGAACGCTGAGAGTCTTGCAAACATAGTCATAGGAAAATGGTATGCAAGTTAGCTCCAATTCATCATTACTGCAAACGTCAAATGGGCTAATGAGATGAATGAATGGTCAACAGTCATTCATACCATATGGCCTTACATTAGCCTGCTGCTGCAGGTTTGCCATGATATAATAAATATACTCCATGGATACAGTAGCTATTCTGGATGGTCAAATCCTAGGGTGCTGGGGGCCTAAATCCACCTCTACCGCCCCCAAAACATACAAGAATCATGTACTTGTGAACTAAACACATGCATAAGGCACATGTGTGGCCTCCATGTCATAAGTCCAACACAAATCTGAAACACAAAATCATAATGGGACATGGTTAGCCCCATAAAAACTGTAAGTGACTCTTCCACTCCCTGTTAGGACTTCAGATAAAAGCATCACCATCATAAATGTGGACAAATTTTGGAGACGGAATACATAATGGTATCCCATCCATCATTTCAAAATAGCCATCAGCAATTACACCAAATATGTCGTCTAATATGGTCAATACATTAGTCAACGTATCCCAAACATTACAGTGTGAATGCCTTCTATACATAAAACAACGGACATGTGTCATATCCAAACACAAATGTGTATCACATCGCACCGTTTGACCATGACAAATCACCTTTCCAAAGGTAAAAACATGAAGACATAAGGACAAATTTGCTCCATATTCTACGCATACAGCATGGGCGTCATAATTTGTTCACGTACATGAGTGCACACAATGCAGAGTCAAATACAAATGTATCCAAAAGTGTCTTAATATTTCGCCTTCAAAGTATATTTTACATCCACAATATTTTTGACTCTGCATCATGTGCACTACTGTACGTGTAAAAAAATTGACGCCCATGATGTATGCGTGGTAAAATTGACGCTACATGGACAATATGTTGGTCATCTCATGTACATTAAAAATTATTAATATTCATATCATATTTTTTCACTCCGCATCATGTGCACTACTGTACGTGTAAAAAAATTGACGCCCATGATGTATGCGTGGTAAAATTGACGCTACATGGACAATATGTTGGTCCTCTCATGTACATTAAAAATTATTAATATTCATATCATATTTTTTCACTCCGCATCATGTGCACTACTGTACGTGTAAAAAAATTGACGCCCATGATGTATGCGTGGTCAAATTGACGCTACATGGACAATATGTTGCTCATCTCATGTACATTAAAAATTATTAATATTCATATCATATTTTTTCACTCCGCATCATGTGCACTACTGTACGTGTAAAAAAAATTACGCCCATGATGTATGCGTGGTAAAATTGACGCTACATGGACAATATGTTGGTCATCTCATGTACATTAAAAATTATTAATATTCATATCATATTTTTTCACTCCGCATCATGTGCACTGTAATGCGTCAAAAAAAAATGACGCACAACTGTGTATGCTTGAAAATATGACGCATAACGGGAAAATAAAAACGGCGGCCATTTTATGCAGGAAGTGATGTAATAGGAAATCCTGTTTACCAAATCTGTACTGGGAGTTAACTTTCACTTTCACTTTGCAGTCTCAGATTTATCTAGACTGTGTGGTTGTGTGAAAGGTGTTGTCCTGTGTTTTACTGCTTTAGTGTCCTGTGTGCCTTGTATTTTGTCTTAGTGTCAATCTATTATTGTTGTATAACATTGTCTCAGTCTGTTTAGTCTTGTTTTGTCTATACCTGTGATAGTTTGTATTGTCTGTGGGAGTCTGTTGTGGGTAGCATAGTTTGGGGGGTTAGTTGGGCTATTTTTCTCCTTCTTCTTTTTCTTTCACACCTCTACCTTTCCCCATTTCCCACTTTTACTTTCATATTTCATTTGTCCATTTTTAGACCTCTCAATATGTCAGGTAGGCCTCGCCTGTCCAGGATGGGTGAAGACGAATTGGGGGGGTTCATATGGCTAGTAAGCCATTTCCTCCCACTGATGCTGGAGGCTGGGGGCCGTGTGATACAGGGGTACCACACGGAGGCGAGGAAAATCCGGTGGGAGAAGGTGCGCCATCACCTGGTCCGGGTCTACGGGAGTCTGCGAAATGTCCATCAACTCAAGCACCGCTGGGCAGATCTGATCACCAGGGAACAGGACTTGCTGGACCACCTGGGACTCCAGATTGGTGGCCATGTTGGTGAGTACAAATCAATTACATGGGAATAATAGAAATCTGTGTGTGAACATGTGATGATTGTTAGCCAATCTGCAAAATAAGTAGCTGACTGTGTGTAATGCTAGGGAAACCTAGGCCCATGGTCATACACATAAATCCCCGTTTTTGCAACACATGTACACGCAATAACAGCAGTAAAATCCAACATCTATTTGTATCTTGCTAAGTAGCCCCCTCTTTGCGTCACAAAATGATGCAAATGCTGCGATACAAAGGTATACATAAGTGTCCTAATGTGTATTTGTTGCAGAATGTGTATGAAGACCTATGCTACCAGTCCGATGGCTCATTTTTGCAACACATACCAGATGCCTGTAGCTGCATGTAATGTAGTGTTGCATTTGTGTCAGAAAAGCAACACGTGAACTGCTCTATTTGTACTCTACTGGTCATAATGGCCAGTGAGTACGTCATGTAGAAACAACATACCTACATATGTAGACGCCATAGCTAGACAGAAAATTGGAAACACATGATGATGCTATACATGTGTGTTGCCTTCACGTCACATGAAGTTAGTCATGTTGTCCACACATATGTCACATGTGTGTCTGGTTGCTGTGTGTTGAACCTGTCCACATAGCCTGTTTGATTGTGAGTGGTCATGCAGTCCTCATGGAACCAGTTTTGGAATGTCTCTCTGGGATGCACATGCTGAGATGTATGGATAACATTATTGTTGGGGCATACTAATGGAGGATTAACTTGGACGACACATGACTGTCCTGGCCACTGCATGAGTGTAGTAGGGTGTGTCACTGGAGCAGGAGACTCATCCAATGATAATGTTGAATACAAAGTCATCCATGCAGGATGAGCATGTGTGAAAGTGTATCATTACCATGTCATATTCACACAGTGTCATTGTAACAGAAATTATTTGTCCGTTCACCCAGTCTGAGTATATTCTTCCTTTCATGCTTTACAGGTGGACCAGCCCCGTACACCGTGGGAGAGGTGGCCCATTTTGACGACCCCGATACCTACAGTGAGTGTCGCCTGAGTGCTATTTTCATTGTTTGGTAATGAAGCATGATGGATTACTGTGTGTTCAAGAGAATTCATGATTTGATGTGCTGGCCGTTCATTGGCTTCGTTGTTTTAGTGTGATATCAAATAGGAATAATGTTTCTGTAAAGCAATACCTAGTCATCTCTCAGATTGAGGGGCTGTAGGTCATTCAATTAGGGCGGCAATTGGGAATGGTATGACTCATTTGGAATACACTGCTCGATGTTAGACTTGGTCAGGGACTTGCCATTAACTGAGTCTGCATATCAGACTGACAGTCTCCCAGATAGCTTAGGCACATGGCTTTGATGACAAGTGCTTCTTCCTAGTTGAGGATGGACTGTGTACACTGTAGGTCGGATCTTCCGGGGGCATGTACTTCCACAAGGTGAACTCGAAGTGTGTGTGACTTGAGTGCAATGGCCTAGGTGTTCTGTCGAATCATGAGAATGGGTGTTCTACCTCCTCTGTGTGTGTTGTAAAACATGCCTCACTAATAGTATGTTATGTTGGGCTAAGTCATATCATTTTGACATGTGTGGACCTGGGATGTGACAAGGTTTGGCTGACTACAACGTGTTGCTAGCCCTTCATAGGTGTTGTGTGTGAAGGCACATACTTGTTGAACTTTCTGTACCCTCCTGGGTGTGCATTGAACATGGGATTGTTGGTTGTTCTTCCCACACCACCCACAAAGACTGGGATGTTACTGTGAAACAGGGGACCTAGGACTGTAGCAACCAGTATGTTACACGTATTTAACACCTTTTGTGACTTGAGTTAGTACCTAGGGCCAGATGTAGCAAAATGTCTACACGTTGCAAATGGCATAAATTTCTGTTTGTGAGTTGCAAACGTCTGTTTCCTATTCCAAAATGTATTTGGTGGTCATGTACATATTAGCAAAATGCTTTTCAAAATGCAAATAATAAAGGGGTTTACCAGACCTACTTGCAACTCACAGTGGTAGGCAATCCCATTTGCAACCGAGTACGTGGTTGCAAAGTGAGTAGCTGTTATCATCCACTTGAAGTGGATGGTAACCAACTTGCTGACTGGAAGGGGTCCTCATTGTAAAACTTCACCTTTGTGAGTGAACCAAAATAATCCAATAATTACCGTGAAAATTTCCAAGTTGAATTGTTGTGATTTTTAACTAATTGCAGCTCATTTTCCTTTCAGGTAAACGGCCTACACTTGGGGAAAAAAAACTTGCTTTATTTAAAAGCAGTCACGTCTATGGAGTTCTGCTGTTCCCAGCAGGCCTCCATCCCCGTGAGTGCCCATAGTTGCTAAGGTGGGGCAACTTGGAACCCACATCATTGATGTTCATGAGGTGGGTTTTAGGGACCCCATAGCGACTCGCAGACGGTGTCAGAGACACCGTTCTGCTTTGCAAATTGCTAGTTGATTTTTCAAAATTCCTACATCTAGCCCCTAGTGTGGACATATGATTCTGGGCCAGGGGTTCAATCTTAGCACACAACTTATTCCAAATGCCATTGAGTGAGGAGTGTGATTGTTATCACATAGAATGACATATGTAGTGAAGTCAGTATGCGGAAGAGCTGGTGCCATAATGTCTAATGCCTTAGGTATGATTTGGATGAGTAGTTTACGGTGATGTCATCCATCATGTAGAGACAAGGATATGCTATGTGTGATATGCCCTTATGTATGCATGATTCACATGTACTTCCTCTGAGCCTTTCCGTGAACTATGTTGTAACAATTGCTGCAACCAATACATTTCTAGTAATGGACAAATGACCCATTGTGGTATTCAACCCACTGTAAATTTAAAGCTCAATATTTCCCTTTTCTCTTCACAGCTGCAAACCTGAGTGCCGCAGATCGCGACCATTTCGAGCGCCGTGCGATGAGGTACAGGCACATCCTGCAGGTGCAGTGTGGGTATCGGAGGATGGCCCGCAGATATCATTCGGATCGGGCCTCCGGGGCGTGGTATGCCACACCACAGGCTCCCCCAACGGTGCCACCAACAACCACCGCCACTACATCCACCAGGTCTGCCCAAGTGGACCCAGCAACGGACCAAGCATCTTCCTCCAGACCTGGACCCAGCCGTGTGGTGGGAGCAGGGCTGTCCCGTGGCCACACAACTCCAGCAACAACATCCACCTCCACCGGCACGCAAACCAGCACTGACCCTCCTATCGACCCTGCGGTCTTCCAGGCATTGTCCCGAAAATTGGACAGGTTTATTCGAAAGGTTGACAACCTGACGGAGGACATGGATGAGGTCAAGAAGAAGGTGCGCTCCATCCGGCGCACACTACGGAGGTCAAATCAGTAGTCATTTTGCCCTCCTGAACTTTTACCCCTCCCCTATCACCTCTTTCCTATTTCATACTGTTAGTTGGGTTTGGGGGGTTAGTTATAGGATAAGTAAAAGAAAATTAGCTTAGTTAGTGTTAGGTAAGAGGGTGGGGGGTCCTTATTCTTTCTATCTTATATTTTTGTGTGGGTTGGTGGGTGGGGGGCAATGTTGGGATTCCTGTTAAAAAAAAAAAAATTACAAAAAGAATTACAAAAATTTAACAAATATTCAAAAAAATATATGTTTGTTTAGGATAGTATAGTATGTGTGTAGGTTAGTAAGTGTTGTCCTGCATGTGTCTTGTCTCATAATGGTGGGTGGGGGGTTGATGTTTAGATCATTTCGTTACATGTGTAGAGTAAGTTTAACTTAGGTTAGTTAGGGACAGTTGTGGGTTAGTACTAGTCAGGTTAGATTAGTGTAGGTTTACCTTTCCCTTAGTTGCCTCTTTTATTACTACTTTGAAATAAAAAATGTGTTAACCCTTTACATGATGCGTTAGGTGCTACCTTTTCATGGCCTTGACATCAGTGTAGCAGAAAGTTTTAGTATGACATTTGTGTCCTATGCTCGCTATCCCCAGGCTATTGAGGTTTAACATGCCAGCTACCGGTGCTAACTTGGTAAGTATCCACCATGTGGGAGAGCCACCATTGGTAGTGTGCATTGATCATCAAGGTTTGGGGTTGGTATGTATCCTACTTCACAAAGAGTGCTTCCAGACTTGTTATTGTAGGTAAATAGATAGGTCGGACAGCAGTGTGAAGTTCAGGGAGATCTTTGTAGATGAGGATTTGTTCACACTCTTGTCTTGTTGCTGTCATTGCTGACCTACATCATGTGTGTACTGATTCAGCATGACTTTCCTTCATGGAAGTATACGCCGTAAGGGTGATTGATGCTATGTAATTTGTTTATCATTCCTTTCATTTTACAACATAATTTCTAATTTTAGTATTGCATGGTGCCTACATTTCTCAGCCACCATTAGTTGTCTAGAATAGCTATAGATGGTGCATCATTCTGTCCAACACAGCATGATTGTGTGTGCTTATTCCCTTCATCAGTTATTTTCCTCAGTATAGTAAAGCTATGATGCAATCCTGGCCACTGCACAGATGTTTCAGTATACATGAAATCAGGACAGTAGTATAGAGAATCGACATGGTTGCCACACAGCCACTTTGGAGTTATGTACTGCACAGTTGAAGTGTGAAATAACACAGAGACACAATAGGTGTGCAAGTGATATTTATTTTTAGGTGGTGTAGTGCAAAATGTCCATTCACAATGTTAGCTGAGTCCGTTCTGGTGCATTCTTACATGGTGATCCTACAGACGGGGTGTGGATGATGCTCCTGACATGCTGGGGTGATGTCACAGACAGTGCAGAGGAACAGGAATTGCCAAATAGTAGGAGAGAAACATTCACTGCCAATGGGGACAAGTCATACAGTGGATTGCCGAACAGTCATTGAGGGTAGTTGTAGTGAGACTGGCATGTGTCAAAACGTAGGACCTTGGTCATAGTAGGCCATGGTGCAGGGACTAGGGCTTCCGGGTACTCTTGCGTGTGAATGTTATCTGTTCCATGTCTTCTTCTTCTGATGTGTGTGTTGCCTGGTGTATCCTTGTTGTTGTTGGTTGTGAAGGGGCAACACACACCTCAGTGTTAGAAGACATGGAGGCAGACATCCCGGGGGCTGATCCCTGTCGAGAAATGAAGGGCAGTACTGCAGCAAGGAGGGCCTGCTGGTTTTTCAGAATGGCAGCCACATCCCGATGGTAGGCAGCCAGGTCGGCCCTGAGGGGTTCTATGTTGCATTCGTGCACACGTTGACTGGCTTGCAGTTGGAGTTGTTGTGTCAACTGGATGACAGCTGTGCAGATTTCCTTCTGTGTTTTTAAAAGTTCCTCCAAGAGCGATGTTCTGGCTTGCATTGCAGCTGCCTGATCAGCAGTTGAAAACATGCACGAACGCACCCCCTCAAGGCTGGCTGCCATAGTTTGCATCCCCACCCGCACCTCCTTGGCCAGCTCCCGCTGGACCCCAACGACTGTTCTTTCGAAGCTGGTGCCAGTGTCGTCAGAGTGCTCAGCTGTGTTGGAGCTGGCAGGTCTTACAATTGGGGTGGCGGGTGGTTCTACTGTGGTGGCTGCTTCTTCTGTGCTCCTCCTTGTGACTGAAGGTGGGGTTTGGAGGCTTTCAAGGACCATGTCAATGGTCTCTTGTGGGAGGTTGATGGTCTCGTCATCCATGTCATCAGGGAACTCATGGACAGGCAGATCGGCAGGAGATCCGTGTTCCTCTGCAATGAAACAGGGTACAATTAGTGTGTCTGTGTTGTGACAATTTTGCACTAAGATACAAGCCTTTGGATGCCTTAACTTTGTACTCTGTGTTTGTCTTGGTATCTGCTGTCCGTCATAGGGCATTGTTGTAGGCCTATGGCCCACCTGTGTGTCACATGTATGATATGGAGCTATCAGACATGTCTGCCAGGTCGCCTCTAGGTGTTGCTTTGTAATTATTTAGGAATAGGCGTGTTTTTGTCCTACTCCTCCCTCGGTGTTTCACTATTGTTATGGAGGGACATTTTGTTGGGTGGGCTCTCATTATCCTACATGTGATTCTTGGCTTTCTAGGCAGCTGGATAGCTAATGGTGTGGGGGACTAAGTTTGACCCACTTGTAAATAACTCTGTCACCCAGATATTCAATTTAGCTCAGACAGACTAGCAGTGCCTCTGTTCTCCCACATCAAAGGAATGTTTAGACATCCGAGCGCATGACATCTTTGGAACTTCTCAGGGAAGTGGTGGTCACTCAGATCCTACACAATTCTATCTTTTCCGGTATGTTCCCATACACAAATGACAAAGACAGTATTTGTTTAATATGAAGTTTCATTGTACAACTGAGTTGTAGAAATTTAGGTGTGAGCCCCAATAACCCAAACAATACACACTGTTAGAATTGAAATAGTCCGCAGGAGAGTAATACATTAGTGCACAGCTATCATGGTGCCTAACAGTTTCTACTCTCCCTCTGCTTGTTCTATGTATAGCACAGCATGTTAAGTTTGGAGCTTGCCTGTCTGAATCACAGGGGAGACATCATCCCTCATATCAGAGGAATGGGCTGGGATCTGGTTGTGCATCAGCAGCAAGGCAGGCAGCATCTAGTTGTGATTTTCTGTTTGGAAACTCCCCCATGCGTGTCTTGGGACGAGGAAGTGAATTTAAAAGACCTATGTCATGGTGATGACAAAGTTTCCCTACGCAGGAATGCCAAACCTTAACCCCTACCACATCTATCAGCAATGTACCAGACGGTATCCTTGACTGGGGCACAGAGTGAATATGTTCTGGCAAACTCCAGTGCAGAAGTAGGCAAAACAGTGTGATTTGACTAATTGACAACACCTTAGGACTGACTATTTGATACATTAACTGATAGGAAGGGCAATGAGATTCATTTAGTGCAAAGTGCTCTGAGGCTCTTAGATGTGAGCAAATGAGTATAAGTACATTCAGGGTAAGATGCACAAAGGCCTCCAGCCTGAGGCTAATGCGCAAAGTATACGTTTCACTTGCCACACTACACTTTGACTGACTGTGGGTGTTGTGACTGCCCTGCCAGCACACTTGCCTCTCAGGCCCTGCCCCATACACTTTTTATTCACATTGCATGATCTGTACATGTTACGTGGCATTACCTATGCATGTCAATGTTAGGATGTGGTATGGATGTAAACATTGTTGAGGTTTGAATATGATGGGGTATCATGTGTGTCTTACTGGATTGGCCTGTTTATCGTATGAATGTCCTATTTGTTTGTCAGACTGTGCAGATGTGTTTCAGTGACCAGTTGCCTGTGTCCCCTCCTCAATGTTGTTGTCTGAGCAGTATGACATTAGTGATGTAGCCTTGTTAGCCAGGCACATGAGGGACCCTGACGTATGCAGCATGGGTGTGTCGTTGGTGCTGTGTGGCTCCTATTGCAGTTTCCTTAGGCTTATGTATGTGTCAGTTATGGACATTCGGCATTTGAGTGTACTGGTACCTTTGTCTTATTTCTAGGAGTAGTTGCAGATGTCATCCTCACCCCCTAATTTAGGTATGTATGTTCCAGGGTGGGGTTCCTGCCATTTGGTACTATAGCTGCACAGAGATGAGAGGTGTTATTGTCAACTGTTGTGGCAGTTACGTTGCAGTTGTTGTATTTGCTACTGCATTACAGGTAGGGACCTAGTTGATGTAGAATAGATTTTGCAATACAAGTGCCTGGATGTGGATTTGAGGTAGTCTCCTTCCCACCTGTCACTGCTTTCCCTTGGCTCTCTTGTTGTAATTACAGGATGTCCCCGTGGGACTGTTGTTGTTGCTGTATTTTGTCGTGCCCCAGCTTCGGTCAGTACTGGGCATGCCCCCCTGCCGTGCCCCTTTCCCCATGCCACTTCATATATGTGCTAAGTTACATGCATTGTGTAGTAGGTATCCCCCCCCTGCTTACAGTCCCCATTATTGCATTTGAATTCCCCATGCGACTTACCCTGCATGTGCGTTGTGTCGTGGTAGTCTGTGCTGTCCAGTCCTTGAATCCCTGTGACGATCTCCTCTGGGATGACGGCTGCGACCATCTCCTCCATGTGGTCCAGGGCCTCCTGTTGTGCTGGACTCCCCCCTCCAGTCTGCATTGCTGCCTTCCTGTTCCTGGCCATTTTCTCTTTGGTCCTACGTTTGCAGTCATGCCAGCGTTTCTTACACTCGGTGACTGTCCGGCGTTCTTCAGCCACACTGTTAATCTTGTCCACAATTTGTTTCCAGATGGCCTCTCTCCTACTGAGTGGCAATTTTGAGGAGATGAAAAGTTGGTGCTGGTGTTCCGTCACCTCTTTCACCAGGATTTCCTGTTCCTCTGCACTGAAGCGACACTTTCTTTTTTTTTTTTAAATGTCCTGGTTCCTGTATGGATCCTCCTGGCTGGTTCCTGGTCTGCTCTCATCCTCCTGGGGTCTGTTGGGGCATCTAGGATCCATTTTGGCTCTCTTCCGCTGTAAGGGCAGTTTTCGTGCAGAAATTAAACGCAATAGCGTGAAAAAAAACGGCGTTTTCACGATTGCGCTGTCGTAAATCGACCCACAGTGATGTGCGTCGCATTTACGTTGGTTTCCTTTACGACAGATGGACGCTGTGTGCGTCACGAAATAATGACTCCCACCTGTTGGTTGCGCCGCCGTACGTCAAAGTATAAATTTGACGCCCGCATGGCGCATCCAAATGGCGTTAGACGGTGCAAATTTTTTTGACGCAAAACTGCGTTAGCGCAATTTTGCGTCAAAAAGTATAAATATGGCCCCTTGTGTTTCAGGGTCTTCTTGCACGTATGCCCATTTATCATTATGCACCCGTGTCTTAATTTGCTTATTGTAGGATGGGAATGTGTGTTAAAATGTACATTTATGGCTTTGCCCATTCAGTTTGGAAGGACGTGTGGCTGAATTTGCTTCACCGTGATACAAACTTGTAACTTTCAAATGGATTTGTTTTTTGCACCAAACGGGAACTCAATAAGATGTATAGGAGCCATGAAAAAGCAGCATAAATTCTGGAGATGGACAACACAGCTTTTGCAAGTCTGTTTCTGTGCTACTCCTAGATTATTACAGCTCTTATGTGGGAATCATTTTTAATTTTTCAAGCAACTGTAAGCAAGTAACGGCGAACTCAACAGGTCTGAGTTCGATGCATGGAAACAACATGTGTGCATTTATGTGCTTGCATGCTTTAGCACCTACAGGCCAGAACGTTTGACTTTGCCAGTGCTACTACTGTCTCCTGTGGCAGTGAACCCTTAAAGGGGTGGTATACCCCTAATATTTCTTGATCTATTGATACTGGATATCCTGGGCATATCTGCACAATGAACTTATACTCTGAAATTAGTACAAATTCTCTACCGTTGCTACTGCAGGGGACTCAGAATAAAATTACTGAGCCTAGAAAAACTAATTCCTACACGGATGTTTTGTAACCAATTTCTGTGTTGCGAAGGGTTATCTTCTTCTCTGGCACATAAAGCCGAAGGTAAATTTAGTGACACTGGTGTTCAAGAGAAGATATGGAACATTTGAAATCATTCACATAAGTAATTGGTTCTCACGTCCCATTTCACCGATGAGGAACAGTTTGATAGTAATATTGACATTTACCTAATGCAGTGGTTAATGGGATCATTTGGAATAGCTTAATCTGTGTCGAGATCACACCATTGCTATCCTGGTCAATGAATGTGGTTTTCAGGTGGAGATATAAGTATTTTACTGATAGGAAAGTTCGAACCTATCTGCCAGTAAACTATTAAATACTGCTTTAATGTACATCCTTATAGTCTAGTGATTAAGGACCTGATGTATATGTTAGAGGTATGTACAATCTGTTGAAATGACGATGGAGTACACAAACCTCCAAGATATTGGTCCACCCACCAAATGGGTGGACCAAAGGATTACTTTCGGCAGAGAATATTCTTTCTCTGCCATAATTTAAACCCCTTTGATGGTCCTTCAGAGCAAGAGCCATCAGAGGCAGGCCTGTAATTCCGCCTACCTACTTTAAACAGGTGGAATTACAGGTCAGTTTTCACTATCAGTCACTGCCAGGAAAGCATGGTGGCAAAAACTGCTGAATACTCCCTCGCCATGGGAGAGGATTTCCATGGCGAGAGGAGCATTTTATTTTTATTTTCAAGATGAAAATCCTGCTTTGCGATTTTCTTTTTGAAACTTAACAAAAGAAAAGACTTGTAATGCAGGGCTCTGTTTTGTTAAGGGAGCCCAGCACCAAACAACGAAATGCATTGACAAGAACTGCAGTGACATCTTGGCAGTCCTTTAAAAACCTAGGATTGGTCCCTCCACCAGGACGACAAAGTAGTTTACTCCATCGTCCTGGCAGAACAACGTGACATCTGCCATGACCTAAACCAGGCCCTAAGTGTTTTCACTATTTTTGGTCAGACCACTATTCACTTGTCACTAATACAATAACCCTTTCCATACAGCAAAATCCAAGCAATAATGTCTGAACAACTGGGGCATTTTTGGCAGAACCCCGGCAGCAAAGGTAAGTAACAGGGGCCAGCATCTGTTCAGATGCAATTTCCACTACCTATTCAAGCTGAAGGAATGTAGCAGAACACTGTGCAGAAACACACACAAGCACACAGACACACCAAAATGTCTTACATTTTTATCTGAGCATAATAAATCTGGACGCATTCACAGAGCTCTACTAAAGGTTCCAAGTCCATCATACCCATACGCGTAGCACAACACACACAGCAACAGTACAATGAAAAAAATATCAATTGGTGACAAAGATAGAACAAAACCTCAATTGATGACAAAATCATTGAGTACAGTTCCAAGTCAATGGAAGTACAGAGTCCAGTCCAAAAAATATGTTTTTTGCCCTTCCACATTGTCATAGAATTAGATTGTACATGAATGCACCCAACTCCTCCAGTAATGCACAACAATGTAGGACTAACAATATACAATAAATAATTGGTGTTTCAACCCTCAACCAACAGCCCATAAAGTAGAAATAAACTATAACACTATTCGTCTCCAAAATACAGGATAGCATTGCAACATATATTGTGATGCCTTTCTTCCTGTATTTCAACAATGACCCAGCAGCTACCAAACAGGAGTGGAAGTAAGGAGAAGCGGACGTTGATTCTGTACAGAATAGATAGGGCCTTATTTATACTTTTTGGTGCAAAACTGCACTAAGGCAGTTTTGCCCCAAAATGTTTTGCACCGGCTTGCACCATTTTTTAGCACCAGCTGGGCACCATATGTATGGAATGGTGCAAGCCGGTGCAAAGGGTAGACTAGCTTAAAAAAAAATGACGTTAGGCAGTTTTGAGTCAAAATAAATGATTCTGACCAGATTAGAATCATTTTTTGACGCTAAGGGGCATATTTATACTCTGTTTGCACTGAATTAGCGTATTTTCTTTTTTACTCTAATTCAGTGCAAAACTAACTCCATATTTATACTTAGGTGCTAGACCCATCTAGCACCAAATTTATGGAGTTAAAGTCATTTTTTGGAAGTGGAAACCTACCTTGCTTTAATGAGATGCAAGGTAGGCGTTCCCGTGCAAAAAAATGACTCTATGGCCCTGGGATGTGTTTCAACAATAAATGATGAAAGGTTTTGTTTTCGTTGGACCACTGAATGCTCTTCAGAAATGCTTTTCCAACATTCACAGAGAGGAAAGAGTCCCTGGGGCCCCTTCCAATTTGTGAATGCATTACCACCAACTTTGAGTTAGTTGTACAATATCAGAGGTGTGGTGCAATGGCATGCCAAAGTTTGGTAGGGTGGGTCCGTCCCAGGTGCTCCATGAGGAGAACCCACTGTCTCATTCCTCTCTCAATGCGAGCGAGCCCTGCACCACATGATAAGCTGGAGTCCGCTGTGGCCATTTAATTTGTATACACTGTTTAGATTTGGGACATAGTGCATCATCCACGCAGTCCTGACAATGCCTGACAGCTTCCTGATAATCTTGATCACTACTGGGACTAAAAGAGGCCTCTAGAGACTGGTGAAAATAAACCTCTTGGTGAAACAGTGCATTAAAAGCCGACCTATGGTTTAGGGCGTTGACACTCTGTTTTGGCACTCAGCAATAAGAGACGCCACTTACCCAGGATCCTTGCACCAACTGCTGTCCGGGCATACTCAGTGAAAACGAGGCCCCCGGAATTAGCACAAGGGCCCACATTCTGATGCCTTGCACAAATTACTGTTAACAATCAGAGCCTCCTCAGAAGGTGGATAGTTATATGGAGGAGCATTGACACAAACAGCGATTTGTGCTACTACAGAAGGGAGAAGCCGACAGCCCTTAGCCTGACCAGGCTTACTCTGCAGCATGACCACGCACCTCTCCAAAAAGGACACAACTTTGAAAGGCATGCTGAGCAAACCTCCTTGGAAAAAAGAGTGAGCAACACCCAGACACCCCACCAAGGGCGTGCCCTATGATGACTGCATCTGACATTGGAGGCTTGCTGACTGAGGAACCTGTGACCAGCAGGTTCCTTCAGAATCACTGACCCTGAGAGATGACAGTGCCGACCTTAAACGTGACATTGCAGCTGATGCCAAAGAACTTAAGAAAGATTTGGGTGAAATGGGACAATGGTTGGATATACTGGAGCAGTCTCTCCAAAGAGAGGAGGAGCTCAATGATCACCTGTGAGAGCTGGTGGAGCTGCAGGATAGAAATGATTTGCTCTACCACCTGGAGGACCTTGAAAATAGGTCATGCCACTCCAATATCCGTATCAACAGAGTACCTCTGCAGGTAGATGCAGGGAAACTGTAGGTCTTCGTGGTGAGACTGTTCTATCAGGTAGCGCAGGAGTTGAAGGACAAAGACATTGAACTAGTACGCACCCACAGATCAGGTAAGCCAGCCAAAGTCCCTGATGCACCTCTTGACATTCTTACCTACCTCCACTCCTATAAACAGAAGGAACACATCATGGTGGCTGTTCGAGATGACAAACTATCACATTTGAGGAGATGAAACTTTAGATTTTCCAGGACCTGTCTCCAATCACGCTTCAGCGAGACCAGTGCTGTTCAAACCCTTGAGAAGACACACTCTATCTTGGGCTTTGACTCCCCCCCGAGGTTAAAACTCTCCTGCGCAGATTGAGCTCACCCACCCAGGCACACTATTGGATCATGGCAGCAGTCACTGGTGGTGGAGAATAACTCAGCAAAACCCTCATGATCCGAAAGCCTCTAGGAATGGAGAGCACTTCAACGATAACTCCCCCAACAGTGAAGTGCCTCAAAACCTGAAAATGGCTCACCCATGGGCTACTGTTGAAAAACGCTGTTGTCACCCACCTACCTAGAAATGCTGCGCTCATCGTGCAGTTTATGACCCTTGCTGTGCTGCTGTTTTAACAACACTACTTGCGCGTTGTGTGGAGGAGCTCCCCTTTGGGGATGCTTGGATGCCATGGACACTGACTCCTCGTACTCTGGAATGTTGGTGCCCAGAAGTGGGAACAATGTTGTTAAGTTGTTATTCTTGTTTGTTCCGTTCCCTTTTGTCAACAACCTCCTGTCTAGTGGTTACACTACACTAGATGCAGCCCTGTGGGTAAGATGTGACCTCATGCTACTCCAGGGCTTGATTCTTCTCACTCTTGCCAGCAGGCCAGGCAAACTTAGATACCCAGTAACATGATCAAAATACTTAGC
Source organism: Pleurodeles waltl (assembly GCF_031143425.1). Lineage (NCBI taxonomy): Eukaryota > Metazoa > Chordata > Amphibia > Caudata > Salamandridae > Pleurodeles > Pleurodeles waltl. Next base: position 724,348,750 of record NC_090436.1, on the reverse strand, counting down.
CTGGATGTCAGAGGCCGTAACACCCCAGTGTAGTGACTGGCACTTCTTTCCCTCCTTAGGGAATCCTAATGTCTTCTTCAAGAGACCCACCTTCTTAAGAAGGACTGGCTCCATTTGTACTCCCACTGGTTTGTTCACCAGGTCGGTTGCTCTGGCCTTCAGAAGCCCTTATTTTAGCCAAACACTTCCCGGGCCCTGTACTCAACACACAAGCAGGAGTACCCGATCGGATGTTTTTACTCCGCATTGCCCTGCACACTCTCATAGTGGCCACAATATATACCTCAGTGACCACCACACCAGGACCCCTTTCTCATGGACATCATTGTGTCTTGTGAATAATAGGAGGAGATTTTAATATAGTGCAGACACCCTTATAGATTGATCAACCCAGAGACCGAGGTGAACAGGAGCATTTACTTTAGCTGGTCTTCAATGGTTAAAAGATATGGGCCTTGTAGATGTATGGAGTGCATGCCATCCCACTGACAGAGCATTCATGTTCTATACAGCGGCACACCAAACATTTGCTAGACTAGGGGGGTCATTACAACCCTGGTGGACGGTGTTAGAGGTGCGGTAATCCCGCAAACAGGCCGGCGGACAAAAAAAGGGGATTATGACCCTGGTGGAAACCGCCAACAAAGACAGCCACTTTAACACATCGCCCGGCACGGCGGTACAGACAAGCAGCGCGGCGGTTACCGCCAACAGACAGGCGGGAGACAATGTACCACTCACACTATTACAACCCGCCAATCCACCACCTTTTCCGGGGCAGAATCACTGTGGATAAAAACACGGCGGAAACAGCTTTTGCAATGGGAAAACGCTCACCTTAGCACAAACCACGAGGAAGGAGGACACCATGGAGCCGGAATTACAAATCCTACCTCCCCTTGTTTTTCTGCTCCTTTACGACCAACAGCTACGTAGGTGCAGAAGATACCAGTGAGTACTGCACCTACGACATGGGGGAGGGGGGAGGCAAAAGTTAGGGGGACACCCACCAAACACCCCCACCCTCGCATATCACAACATACACACCAATGCAGTCACAAAAATCACAGTAAAAACCCACAATCCCCCTGGAAGAATGCAAAGACAATGCGAAATTCGGGCAAACATTGTAATGTGCCAATATACATGTCATACAAAAATATACAGATATATATGTAAAAATCACTCTTATTTACACATACAATCCGAGAAGTAGTGCAGATATGTAAAAACAATGTCCGTGCACCAACAGTCCAAAAATGCATGGGCGAGGCCCACAATAGATATCTGACCAAAATCGGAGAGAACACTGCCGGGGCATCAGATAGAAACACTACAGGCACCTCAGGGGGACGGGAAGGGGGGGCACCTCAGCCAGATGAATGCGAAGCCAGATCCACGACGGGGCTCCATGCCCATTGATGTATCCTGGGGAGTGCAAAGCCACAGTCTCTCAAGTTTCGACTGTGGGTGGTTTGCCCACTGTTCAATCCTGGGGAGTGCAAAGCCACAGTCTCTCAAGTCTCTACAGTGGGTGGTTTGCCCACTGTACAATCCTGGGGAGTGCAAAGCCACAGTCTCTCAAGTCTCTACAGTGGGTGGTTTCCCCACTGTTCAATCCTGGGTAGTGCAAAGCCACAGTCTCTCAAGTCTCTACAGTGGGTGGTTTGCCCACTGTTACATCCTGGGGAGTGCAAAGCCACAGTCTCTCAAGTCTCTACAGTGGGTGGCATGCCCACTGTGCCATCCTGGGGAGTGCAAAGCCACAGTCTCTCAAGTAGATGCAGGTCTCCACTGGTTCTGGAGGGGGACTGTTGCCCAGACTGGATGAGTCTCCCCGTGAAAGTACCTGTCCTGTCACTGTCCCAGCTGCACATGGGATAACGATGCCTGATGTGGCGGTCCATTCATTCCTACACGGTGCATGCCCTGTTCAGCGGTGCTTTGCCATGGCGGTCTCTGGACTGTTCAGCGGTGCTTTGCCATGGCGGTCTTTGCCCTGTTCAGCGGTGCTTTGACATGGCGGTCTTTGCCCTGTTCAGCGGTGCTTTGACATGGCGGTCTTTGCCCTGTTCAGCGGTGCTTTGACATGGCGGTTCTGATACGGACATTGGTGTGTGGCATGACGATCTCTACACTGGGCATTGGTGTGTGGCATGACGATCTCTACACTGGGCATTGGTGTGTGGCATGACGATCTCTACAATGGGCATTGGTGTGTGGCATGACGATCTCTACAATGGGCATTGGTGTGTGGCATGACGTTCCATCATTGCCCAGCAGGGCTGTGGCATCCTGGCCCCTCATGGGCTGTGACTCCGGCGGTGGTTTCTGGACCAGTGACGATACTTGGGCCCTCCTGGGCTGTGACTCCGGCGGTGGTTTCTGGACCAGTGACGATACTCGGGCCCTCCTGGGCTGTGACTCCGTCGGTGGTTCTGGACCAGTGCCGATACTTGGGCCCTCCTGGGCTGTGACTCCGGCGGTGGTTTCTGGACCAGTGACGATACTTGTGCCCTCCTGGGCTGTGACTCTGGCGGTGGTTTCAGGACCAGTGACGATACTTGGGCCCTCCTGAGCTGTGACTCCGGCGGTGGTTTCTGGACCAGTGACGATACTTGGGCCCTCCTGAGCTGTGACTCCAGCGGTGGTTTCTGGACCAGTGACGATACTTGGGCCCTCCTGGGCTGTGACTCCGGCGGTGGTTTCTGGACCAGTGACGATACTTGGGCCCTCCTTGGCTGTGACTCCGGCGGTGGTTTCTGGACCAGTGACGATACTTGTGCCCTCCTGGGCTGTGACTCTGGCGGTGGTTTCTAGACCAGTGACGACGGTGCTGGCGGTTGTGTCTGGACCGCCAGAAATGATGGCGCACTTCTCCGCCGTGACACTCACAACAGGCTGGGCAGACTTCCTCTGGACTTTCCCCACCTTTTTTGGAGTTACAGCTGACTCACCAATCGCCTTCGATCCCATGTCACTTGTTGTCCCACCAGGAGTCTTAAGACGGTCCCGTTGTCCACTCTCCAATTTCTGAGCCTTTACAGGGGGTGGGCTGCCAGTGCCTTGGCTCTGGGTCCTACTGCCTGCCCTGGTGGCCGGTGCACTCCAAAAACCTGGAACACGCACCACTGGTACTGGAGGCTTTTTGGCTGAGGCGCTACGACAGGACTGATGAATTGGAGGGGGGGGTGGGGGCAAAAAGGTCAATTTGACATAGGGACAGTTTCTGACGGACACTGGGATGGGTAGCTGGAGGGGGTCTGGGAGTGGAGGAAGAGGAGTTGGTTGTAGGAGGTGTCACTTTAGCTGTTTTGGGTGCAGGTGCAGGTACTGGAGGCTGTTGTGACGTGGATGGATGTTGGGTGAGTGATTGACGGCGTTTGTGTACTTTGGGAGGGGGCGTCACAGACACACTGTGAGAGGACACAGGGGACGTGTAAATGGCAGTGGAGGTGGTGAGTGCAGGTGAGCGGCTTGTGGTGCTGGGTGTTCTGGTGCGAGTCCTAGTGCCTGTAGATGTGGTGCATGCAGGTGTGTGTGTAGACGAGACTGGGAGGGAGGAGGGAGAAGAGGAGGAGGGGGACACAGTGGAGACAGTGGATGTTGCTGTGTCTGTATGTGGGTGAGGCTTGCATGAGTGCCTGTGGTGTGTGTGGTGCCTATGTTTGCTTGAGCTACTTGTGTGTGTTGACTTGTGTGCATGCTGGTCTGTAGGTGTGCTTGGGATGGGATGGGGTACAGGAGATTGGGTCTGGGTGGAGGAGGTTGGAAGGGGGAGGCTGGACACAGGTACAATGGCTGCCATCAGCCCTGAGGCCAGAGATTGCAGGGTTCGCTGAAGGACAGCCTGACCAGAATGAATGCCCTCCAGGAATGCATTACCGTGTTGCAACTGCCTTTCTACACCCTGGATGGCATTCACAATGGTAGACTGCCCAAAAGTGAGTGACCTGAGGAGGTCAATGGCCTCCTCACTGAGGGCAGCAGGGGTGACTGGGGCAGGGCCTGAGGTGCGTGGGGCGAAGGTGATGCCCACCCTCCTGGGTGAGCGGGCACGGGGCAAACGCTGAAGGGCTGCTGGGAGGGCGGTGCTGGTAGGGGAGGTGGCGGCTGTACCTGTAGAAGTGGGGGGCACAGATGGTGCTGCCACCACAAGGGAGCTCCCATCGGCAGACAAGTCCGTGTCGCTGGTTGCTGATCCGGTGGCCGACGTGAAGCTCCCCTCGCCCTCCGTCCCACTGGTGCATTCAGAGTCTGTGGTGTGGCCCTCCATGGCCATGTGGGATGCAGCTCCCTCGTGCTCTGATGCCACTGTACCTCCGCCTGATGATGCTGATGTACAAAAGGACAGGGAGAGCAGGAAAAGGGGGGGAGACAGAATAAAGAGAGTTTTAGTGCATGGCATGCCGCTACCGTTTGGCGGACAAGACAGACGCAGCAGCCCCCTGCATAACGCCGTGCTCCTGACCTCTGCACATGCAATTTCTGGAACATGGCCTACATGGCAATGGTGGAAATCTGCGCACCTGGATGCCAAAGGGGCAACTATACCTCAACTTGGCACTATGCTGAGGTGGGGTTGCGTACCACATGGCCTACATTATGGAGGGGCCTTGCCTACCTAACTCGCCCTGGCCTAGGGACACCCACAGCCCACCTCCCCCACCCAGACACCTCCACTGCATGCAAAGTCTGCAGAATGAGGTTGTACTCACCCCCTTGTGTCTGCTGTGATGTCCTCAAGCGCCCATCCAACTCCGGGCAGGCCACCGCCAGGATCCGGAACATCAGGGGGGTCATGGTGCGACGGGCACCCCTCCCACGTTGGGAGGCCATCCCCAGCTGAGCCTCTGCCGTCTTCTTGCTGCAGCGGCGAATGTCCTCCCATCTCTTATGGCAGTGGGTGCCCCGTCTCTGGTGGGCCCCCAGGGTCCGGACCTCCTTGGCGATGGCACGCCAAATGTCCCTCTTCTGGTGGGCGCTGACCTACATGACATGCAGAAGGAAAGAGGAACAATCATTACCAAATGCACCGTCAATGTGAGTGGCCCCCTCCCTACTCTGGCCATGTGGCCCATTCATTCCCATGCATAACTGTTCTATGTACTCTGCCCCCTTCCCTCTTCCACCCAGCCCTCTCCACCCAGGCCTAGCCCATACAACGTGCTCCCTGTGTACTAACCTGTTGGTCTGGAGGACCGTAGAGTAGCGTGTACTGGGGGAGGACCCCATCCACAAGTTTCTCCAACTCCTGTGCAGTGAAGGCAGGGGTCCTTTCCCCAGACGCAGCAGCCATCGTCGCTTCCAGACCGAGTTCACAGCAGCACTAGCAGTGAGTGAACAGATAGAAAATGGCGGTGACGTCCGCAGCAGTGACGTCCGCGGCGGTGCGCATCATCACCGCCGGCGCACCTGTTCATTGGCTCCTGGGACCCATAGGGTCCAATGTTAACCAATGCAGCATTGCGCCGCGGTCTACGACCGCCTACAGCGACGGTGTGCAACGCCAGCGCAGTTACCCCACAATCCCATTGTCCCAGTTTAGAGGTCAGGCAGCTGCCATTTCAGGGGCCCACATGGCTTAATTTACTACTGGGTCACGCATAGCTAGGCCTATACTCAACACACATACAGGAAGGGTTTTTTGTCTGGTGTAGTCTTGTGTGTAACTGTGGGTACATACCTGGAGGAATAGTGACTGGTTCTTCGCTGTTGTCCTTCTTAGGCACCGTCAGCTGGGACATATGAGAAGATGGCGGAATCCTCCGGTGTACCGACCGCTGGTGGACCTGTTGACAATGGAAGAAAGACATGTCATCGTCACCCACAGGTTTGACCGTGCCACAATCCAGGAACTATGTACCCAGTTGGAGCCAGACCTGATGTCACCAATCCGCCATCCGACTGGAATCCCCCCTGACGTGCAGGTGCTGTCAGTGCTTCATTTCCTTGCAAGTGGGTCTTTCCAGACAACTGTGGCCATGGCATCAGGGATGTCCCAGCCTTTGTTTTCCAACGTCTTGTCCAGAGTGTTGTCTGCTCTGCTGAAACACGTAAGGAGATACATCATTTTCCCTGAGGTGGGGGATTTGCCTACAGTGAAAGGTGACTTCTATGCCCTTGGACATATCCCGAACGTCATAGGTGCTATTGATGGGACCCATGTAGCTTTGGTCCCCCCCGCAGGAGTGAACAGGTGTACAGGAACAGGAAGAATTATCATTCGATGAATGTCCAGATGGTCTGTTTGGCAGACCAGTACATCTCGCAGTTAAATGCAATGTTCCCTGGCTCTGTGCATGACGCCTACATCCTGCGGAATAGCAGCATCCCTGATATGATGGGTCAACTCCAGAGTCACCGTGTATGGCTATTGGGGGACTCTGGTTACCACAACCTTTCCTGGCTATTGACCCCAGTGAGGAATCCCAGGACCAGGGCAGAGGAACAGTACAATGATGCCCATGGGTGGACTAGGAGGGTGATCGAACGCACCTTCGGCCTTCTTAAGGCCAGGTTCAGGTGCCTCCATATGACAGGTGGATCCCTATTCTACTCACCGAAGAAGGTGTGCGACATCATCATCGCCTGCTCCATGCTCCATAATTTGGCATTGCGACGCCAGGTGCCTTTTCTGCAGGAGGATGATCCAGATGACGGTGTTGTGGCAGCTGTGGAGCCTGTGGAGCCAGTGGACAGTGATGAGGATGAACCTGAGGATGAAGAAAACGACAACAGGGAGTCAGTCATACAGCAATATTTCCAGTGAGACACAGGTGAGAAAATTTTCTGGTTTAACATTACATTAACTTTCACACGTCTACCTCTATCCTATAACTACTGTACATTTTACTCACTATTTGTTAATTGAGTTGTACCCTTACATTTCAGTTTCACAAGTGTGGTAACCTACGTGTCAACTGCTTGCATCCTTAAAGGGCTTGTGATGTGTGACATTGGTATGGTAACCCATTATGACACTGTAATTGATAATACAAAGTTCCAAATCATAGACTGACTCCAGATTTTTTTGGCTTTCAAAGGTGTTTATTTAAGTGCTAAAAAAATCAAGGAAGGTTGTAAAATGGTGATGGGTGATGGTGTAGGAATGTCCATGGCAGAGTCCAGTCTATTAGTCTCACAGGTGCACTGCCCATCTGGGCATTTACAGGTGGAGCTGGGGCAGTTCCAATCTGGACAGGGTGACAATGTGGGTCAGTGGGGGGACAATCAGGGTGGTCTTATTTCCTGGAAGGGGTCTTGCCATCTTGCTGTGTCCTGTTCCTAGATCTCAGGGCCCGCTTGCGTGGTGGTTGTCTGCGGTATTCCATTGGCGGTACACACCGCCGCGCTCAAAATACACACACATCTCCAAAACACCGCCACATTGGACAATTCCAAATACACACACCTGATACACATACACACACCACTCCCACACACCCAATACAATATAAAACACAAACCCACATCACCCACAAACCCCTACAACCAGAATTTCTGGGAGAAGTCCAGAGACAGCACAGCTATTGACAACCCCATCACACAGAGGCACACAACACCATCACCCACACTACATCCACGCACAAAACACCACATACCACTACACTCACCACACTCATCAACACATACACCACCCCACACATCACACACAACACCCCATGTCACGCCAAAGACACCCCCGCTTCTCCGAGGAGGAGCTCAGGGTCATGGTGGAGGAAATCGTACGGGGTAGACCCACAGCTATTTGGCTCACAGGTACAGCACACATCAATAGCCAGGAAGATGGAGCTATGGTGCAGAATAGTGGACAGGGTCAACGCCGTGGGACAGCACCCACGAAATAGGGAGGACATCAGGAAGAGATGGAACGACCTACGGGGGAAGGTGCGTTCCGTGGTCTCAAGACACCACAACGCGGAACAGAGGACTGGCGGCGGACCCCCACCTCCTCCCCCACAACTAACAACATGGGAGGAGCTGGTCTTGGCTATACTGCATCCTGAGGGCCTCACAGGAGTAGCTGGAGGAATGGACTCTGGTAAGACAAATCTTTACTACCTTATCCCCCACCCTACCTGCATGCCATCACATACCCCCACCCTTACACTCACCCCCATCACTCCAACTCCTCTCACATGTCCCAATATCACAAACCACACATCCCAAACCCAAGCCCTGCATGCAACACCAAAGCATGGACACCCATCACCAAAGCATGGTCATTGCACATACCCATACACCCCCCTAACCCATCATCACACAAGGTCCTACACAGGAATGCAAACACTGGGGTACACGGTCATCCACCCATTGCACACCATGGCACACACAGATGCAATAATCATGCTTTTACATCCCTGCAGGACCCCTACCCAACGTCACCGGACAGGAGGGTCCAGATATGTCCACTCCACCCACAGAAGAGGCCAACAGTGATGACAGCAGCTCTGTCCAACTGGATCTAGATGGCCAGCCCAGCCCATCTGGGACCTCGGGACAGTCGGTTCCCCTCACACTGGCACAAGCCACTACAGACCTTCCCCCCTCTGGAAACACCAGCACAGCCCCCACCAAGCGGGCCCATCCCTCTGTCCCCAGGACACGTCAATCAGCAGTGTGTCCACCACTACAGGGAACCCAGGCTAACCCACCACCCCAACAACACCAGAGACCTGGGGGCAGTGGGCACACGATTCAGGGGGACAGAGGCACAGGAACACAGGGGAGCTGGGAGGGCTGCTGTGCGACAGGGGGAGGACAGGCCCAGGGAATTCACTCTTCACGAGGCCCTCTCCAACATCATGGGAGCCTACCACCATTCCCAGGAGACGATGGCAACGGTACTGGCCAAGTTTCAGGAGACCCAGCGGCTGCAGGAGGAACAGTATTTGGGCTTCAGGGAGGAACTCAAATCCATCAATTCCACCATTTTAGGTGTGCTGAAGGAACTCGTCAACACCAGGAGGGACACTGTGGCACAACAAGGGGCCCCTGACACTAGCCTGGACGATGAACTGCCCACCACCTCTGCCGGCGCTAGTGGACAGGAGGCACCACCACAGGACCACCACACCAGCACCCCACCCCCTGCAGAGGGAGAACCACCCTGCAAACGGTCCCTGAGATCCAGGACAAAGACAGAGAACGATGCCAAGACCCCCGCCAAGAAATTAGACTGCCCTGATTGTCATCCTTTTTCCCCCCTTGTCACCCTGTCCATTCTTAAACTGCCCCAGCTCCACTTCCTATGCCCCTTTGGACAATGCACCTGTGAGACTAATAGACTGGACTCTGCCATGGACATTCCTCCACCATCACCCCTCACCATTTTACAACCCCCTCCAATATTGAGCACTTAAATAAACACCCTTAAAGCACAAAACAATCAGGAGTCTGTCTGTGGTTTCAAAATTGTGTGTTAGCAACTACAGTGGCAAAATGCTCATTCAAATGTAATGTCAACATACCTATGTCACACAGCTATAGTCCATGAGGAAACAAAGCAGATGTCACACAGTGGGACCCAAATCTGTGAAATCGTAAGGGAAAGTGACAACTCAGTGACCATACACTGGGTGAAAATGACAGACAGTAGAGAGGTAGTACATTTTAATCAGATGTAGCAGGCAGTGTTGTCTTCTTACCTGTGTCTCACTGGAAGTATTGCAGGATCACCGTGTTCCTGTTGTCGATGTCCTCTTCTTCTACTTCCTCGTCTTCACTGTCCACAGGCTCCACAGCTGCCACAACACCTCCACCCAGACCATCCTCCTGCAGAAAAGGCACCTGTCGTCGCAAAGTTGTGAAGCATACAGCCGGCCACAATGATCTGGCATACCTTCTTTGGTGAGTAGAATAGGGAACCACCTGTCATATGGAGGCACCGGAACCTGGCCTTCAGGATGCCGAAGGTCCAGTCTATAATCCTCCTAATCCGCCCATGGGCCTCATTGTAGCGTTCCTCCGCCCTTGTCTTGGGATTCCTCACTGGGGTCAGTAGCCATGACAGGTTGGGGTAACCAGAGTCACCTGCAAATGGCGAGGGACAACTGTTAGACACACAGGAACTCATAGGGACATCCACAAACCCAGACAACTATTCCCACTGTATTGGGTCCATGTGCTCACCTAATAGCCACACACGGTTCCTCTGGAGTTGCCCCATCACAGAAGGGATGCTGCTATTCCGCAGGATGTAAGCGTCATGCACTGAGCCAGGGAATTTGGCATTAACATGGGAGATGTACTGGTCTGCCAAACACACCATCTGCACATTCATGGAATGGTAACTCTTCCGGTTTCTGTACACCTGTTTACTCCTGCGGGGGGTACCAACGCCACATGTGTCCCATCAATGTCACCTATGATGTTGGGGATATGTCCCAGAGCATGAAATCACCTTTCACTGTAGGCAAATCCTCCACCTGAGGGAAAACGATGTAGCTCTGCATGTGTTTCAGCAGGGCAGACAACACTCTGGACAACACGTTGGAAAACATAGGCTGGGACATCCCTGATGCTATGGTCACTGTAGTTTGAAAAGACCCACTTGCTAGGAAATGGAGTACTGACAGCACCTGCACTTGAGGGGGGATTCCTGTGGGATGGCGGATAGCTGACATCAGGTCTGGCTCCAACTGGGCACACAGTTCATGGATTGTGGCGCGATCGAGCCTGTAGGTGATGATCACATGTCGCTCCTCCACTGTTGACAGGTCCACCAGTGGTCTGTACACCGGAGGATGCCGTCATCTCCTCACATGCCCCTGGGGACAATGCCTATAGAGGAGAACAGCGAGCAGAGAGTCAACCAACTCTGAGGTACGTAGACACAGCTTACTCTGAAACTATTAGCAAATCGAAATTAGCCTGTATGAGTGTTTAGGCAAGGCCCACATATGTGTGATGCAGTAAAAAATAATGCCACGTGGGCCCATGAAATGGTGGCTGCCTGACCTGTAAAGTGGGACAAGGGGATATGAGGTAACTGCGCTGGCGTCGTACACCGTCGCGGTAGGCGGTCGAAGACTGCGGCGCAATCCTGCATTGGTTAACATTGGACCCTATGGGTCCCAGGAGCCAATGACGATGTACGCCGGCGGTGACGGTACGCACCACCGCGGACGTGACCGCCATTTTCTCTCTGTTTAATCACTTGATACCTGATCTTCGACAGGAGAGGACCTACACTGCAAGTGCTGCTGTGACCTCAGTCTGGAAGAGACAATGGCTTGTGTGTCTGAGGAAAGGGCCCCTGCCTTCAGCAGCCAGGAGTTGGAGAAACTCGTGGATGGGGTCCTCCGCCAGTACACGCTACTCTATGGTCCTCCAGACAAACAGGTAAGTACACTGTGAGCATGCTGTATGGGCAATGCCTGTGTGGAGCGGTGTGGATGAAAGATGGGGGGGTGAGAATGAGGTGTGCATGAAAAGACGGTGAGTGCATGTGCGTTATGGCAAGTATAGGGATGCGGGCCAGAGACTGTGACGGTGCGGGCGGTAATATCTTCTACTTTTCACCTGTACTATTCCTGTAGGTCAGCGCCCACCAGAAGAAGGACATTTGGCGTGCCATCGCCAAGGAAGTCTGGACCCTGGGGGTCTACCACAGACGAAGCACCCACTGCCGGAAAAGATGGGAGGACATTCGCCACTCAAGCAAGAAGACGCAGGAGGCCCAGCTGGGAATGGCCTCCCAACATGCGAGGGGTGCCCGTCGCACCATGACCTCCCTGATGTTCAGGATCCTGATGGTGGCGTACCAGGAGTTGGATGGGCGCTTGAGGGCATCACAGCAGCAAGAAGGGAGTTAGTATACTCTCATTCTGCTGATTCAGCGCACATTGGAGGTGTCTGGATGGGGAGGGGACTGTGGGTTCCCCTAGGCCAGGGTGAGCTTAGTAGGCAAGGACCCTACTTAAGGCAGGCCCTGTGGCACCCCACCCCACCTGTGTACAGTGCCAACTACACCTAGTCAGGCTCCTGTGACATCCATGTGTGCAGAAATCACCCATAGCCTTGTAACCCATGTCCTTCGGATTGAATAGTGGACTCCAAGTGCGTGGCATAGTGCAGGGGGCTTCTGTGTCTGTTGTGTCCGCCAACGGTAGCAGTATTGCAGGCACTAAACATGTCTTTCTTCTGTCTTCCTCCCCTTTTTGTGGTCTCCCTGTTCTTGTGTGCATTAGCATCATCAGGCGGAGGAGCAATGGCACTGGAGCAGGAGGGAGCTGCATCCCACATGGCCCTGGAGGGCGAAACAAAAGAGCCTGAATTCACCAGTGGGAGAGAGGGCGAGGGGAGCTCCATGGCGGGGACAGGAGCTGACACCAGCGATACGGACTCCTCCTCTGATGGGAGCTCCCTTGCAGTGGCGGGCCCATCTGTGCCCCATGCATCTACAGGTACAGCCGCCACCCCCCCAACCAACACGCCCTCCCAGCAGCCCCTCAGCTTTTGAACCGTGCCCGCTCACCCAGGAGGGTGGGCATCACCTTCGCCTCAGGCACCTCAGGCCCTGCCCCAGTCACCCCTGCTGCCCTCAGTGAGGAGGCCATTGACCTCCTCAGGTCCCTCACTGTTGGGAAGTCTACCATTTTAAATGCCAACCAGGGTGTAGAGAGGCAGTTGCAACAAACCAATGCATACGTGGAGGGCATTCACTCTGGTCAGGCAGCCATTCAGCGAGCATTTGAGACTCTGGCCTCAGCACTGATGGCAGCCATTGTCCCTGTCTCTAGCTTCCCCCCTCCAACTTCCTCCACCCAGACCCACACCCCTGTACCTCAGCCTATCCCAAGCACACCATCAGACCAGCATGCACACACCTAAACACACAAGGGAAGCTAAGGCAAACATAAGCACCACACATCCCACAGGCACTCACGCAAGCATCAGACCCATGCAGACACTCCATCATCCACTGCCTCCACTGTGTCCCCCTCCTCCTCGTCTCCCTCCTCCCTCCCTGTCTCGTCTCCACTCAAACCTGCATGCACTACATCCTCAGCCACTACGTCCATCACCAGCACACCCACCACCACACCCCGCTCACGTGCAGTCACCACCCCCACTACCATTCACACGTCCCCTGTGTCCTCTCCCAGTGTGTCTGTGAGGCCACCTCCCAAGGTACACAAACGCAGCCACACACCCACCCAACAGCCATGTTATGTTATGTTACAGTGTTTTATATAGCGCCGAACTACCCGGAGGCTTCGTAGCGCTAATCATACTAAATATTAAACAAGCTGTAGGGATAGGGCAGCCTCAAGATAGATTAAGAGAATGCTACCTTAAAATTAAAATAGCCATGTTTTAATGGCCTTCCGAAATTCAGTCTCCTGTCTCATCAAACGGATATTAAGCGGCAGTGAATTCCAAAGTCTGGCTCCCTGATACTTCAGAGATCTGCCTCCCCAAGATGCTCTTTTTACTTTAGGAAGCATGACCAAGGCTTTAGAAGAAGATCTTAAAGCTCTCGTAGGTGCATAAAATGAAACTAGTGTTTTTAGTTGATGAGGACCCCTTTTGTATAGAGCTCTATGCAAAATACACAAAGCCTTAAACTTAATTATTTTCCCCCTTGGAAGCCAATGGAAAGCGATCAAAGCTTTCCTAGCCGAAGTAGACCTAGGCAAATTAAACAGTAACCGGGCAGCCGCATTTGGGACTATTTGTAATTTATTAACCACATACCCTGGGGAACCCAGGAGGAGACTGTTACCATAGTCCAGCCTAGATAAAATGAGGGCCTGTACTGTAAGTCTTTTGGCTAGGGGCGGAAGCAAACCAATAACCTTCCGAAGTAGCTTCAGTATTCCAAAGCAGGTAGCTGAGAGTCTCCTGGCTTGATAGTCTAAAATTAGTCTGGTGTCTAACCAGACTCCTAGTGCTTTAATATGGGCTTTCAGTGGCGGTAAGTATTCCCAATGTATTGCTGGTAAATTTTTCTTCACCGGATTGGAAAGCCTTCACAAAAACATTATTTCAGTCTTTTCTTCATTAATCTGAAGACTACTATCTGTCATCCAAGACGACACAGCTTGCATGCAGGCAGGTAACACTGAATTACCAACATCCTTACCAGAGGAAAACGAGACTACGAAATGCGTATCGTCCGCATATGTTACAAGCGAAACACCAAAAGGTTCCACAACATCTGCCAGGGGTGCCATATAGATATTAAAAAGCGTCAGGCTCAAAGATGAACCCTGTTGCACTCCACATTGAAATCTAAACTGGTCTGAAAAAGAACGATCTGAAACCTGAAAAGATCTATTTTGAAGAAAAGAGCTTAACCATTTAAGCGCTTGGCCCTTAATACCACTTTTTTCCATTCTTTGAATCAGTAGTCTGTGATTAACTGTATCAAATGCGGCACTTAAGTCCAGCATTATTACAGTTGTCAACGGTCCCAGATCTACCTGTTTTCTCACTTCTTCCGTAACCGCTATCATAGCTGATTCAGTGCTGTGGGCAGGTCTAAAGCCCATTTGCGTAGAGTGCAAAATCTTATGTTCTTCCAGAAATCCAGATATTTGTGTGTTAACATGCTTGTCACTTAATTTTGCCATAAGTGGAAGAAGAGAAATTGGCCTGTAGTTCTTAAGTTCGGCTCCGTCTAGGATAGGATGCTTCCATGATTCAGGTACAATGCCACTTTGTAAGGAGCTATTCAACAATTCAACAGCTGTGTTATCACCGGTATTGTGGCTGATCCTCCCTGCATAATTATATGAGGAGGCGCAGGATCTAATGGGGAGCCTGATATCAATTTACTAAGAAGCAAGGAGGTACCTTCTTCAGAGATAGAGGAGAAACTCTGTAGAATAGTGTACCACTCCTTATTCTCAATGGGCTGAACAGAACTTATCACATCTTTATCTAGGGAAATTCTTATAAATATCCTCAATCTTCTTTAAGAAGAATGAGGCAAAATTGTTGCTGTGTTCCACTGAGTCTACCGTTGCTTCAGGGCCAATAGGGGAGTAAAGCAACTCCTTCAAAACCCAAAAGATTTCTTTCGGAGAGCCTGTAGCCTTTTCAATTTTGTCGCCATAATAGGTTGCTTGAGCTAGCCTTATCTCACTATGATAGAGTCTGATTGAACATCTCTACTCTTCCCTGTCTACCTGGTTTAATGATTTCCTCCATTTTCTTTCGAGCCTCCTACAATTCCTCTTCAGTGTTACTAAGTGGGGGGAAAACCATGGGGACTTGTCTCCATTCCTCTGTCCAGAAGGGACCTTGTAGGGCACCAACTTATCAAGGCTGTTAAAAATCCAGTCATTAAAGAGAGTGGAGTCCATCTGGTGGTCCCTCATAAAATCTTTTTTACTCCTAATTAGCAGATTAACCCATTCTTCTACATTAAGACTATGCCATTTCCTTACCTTCCTATTTAAAGGCTGATGAAAGACGTGATCGTTGGGCAACTTAATTTTTAATGTGATTAAAAAATGATCAGACCATGCTACAGGAGCAGGGGGCAAAGCACTCAACGAAGAAAGATTGCTAAATACCAAGTCTATCGTGTGTCGTCTCTCCTGTGTTGGACCACAAATTAATTGATGTAATCCTAACGCTTCCAAATCATTCACCAGATGCTTAGCTGCAGTCAGTTCTAAGTTGTCTACTTGGATATTAAAATCTCCTAACACCGTTAAATTAGGTTTCATGCAGATTAATTCTGATATCTGATCCGGTAATGGGTTAAAGAATTCTTCATAGGGTCCTGGTGGTCGATACAATAAAACTCCTGTAAATGTGAAAGTAGGGTTAAAAGCTAAAGAAAAACTCATCCCTTCACACCCTACGAGGTCCAAAGGAAAGCAACTGAAAAGAAGGCCTTGTTTAAAAATGACGGCTATACCCCCTCCTTTACCTTTTACTCTGTCTAATCTTGCAATAACATACCCTTTGGGTAGAGCAAGTGCTAACTCCGGGCCAGAGCCCTCATGGAGCCAGGTTTGCGTATGAAAGACGGCGGCCGGTGACTGCTCGCTCAAAAGAAGATTTATATCTAGCTTATGTGCAGGCAGGGAGCGGCAATTTATCAACTGAAGAACCAGACTTTGTTTAAGCTGCCCTAATTCTGAGCATTTTGGTTCTTGCAGAGTCCATTCACAAGAGGGACAGGTCCAGGCCCCCATCGCTAAGTTGGGACAAAGACGACAGCCTTCCCCCGGGCTATTCATAAACTCCCTAAGTTCCCCAGAGGTATACGAAATAACGGGACTCACCATCTTCTCAAGGACTAAAGGGGGTGGCCCCTAGCCCCGTCCAGGCGCGGACGGGCGCAGACGGGCTTGCCTTCGGCCATCCACCTCACAGCAGCCTCCAGCCCATGCACCTTCACCCAAAGTCAGCAAATGTACACTTCCTACAACCACTACCTCTTCCTCTACTCCCAAACCCCCTCCAGCTACCCGTCCCAGTGTTCCGAAGAAACTTTTCCTGGCCAACCTTGACCTCTTTCCCTCACCTCCCCCACCCCTTCAGTCTCCTAGGGCCCGACTCTCCAGGTCCCAAACTAGCACCTCAGCCACAACATCGGCGGGACCAGTGGTGCCAGTAGTCACCGGATTATGGAGTGCACCAGGCAGCAGGGCAGCCAGTGTGGCAAGGAGCCAGAGTACGGACAGTCCCCCACCTGTCAAGCATAAAAAGTTGGCCAGTGCCCGGCAGGAGAGGGGAAAGAAATCAGCCACCAAAGCCACTCCCAGGGGTACAGTTGGGAGTGTGGAGACAGCTGAGACACCATCCAAGATGGGGAGGGGGCACATTAAAACCGGCAAGTCTGGGAAGATCAGCACGGTGGACAAGACCACCTGCAGCCCCGCTGCCTAGGACAAGACCGCCAGCAGCCCGCTGCCCAAGACAGGACCTCGGCCCAAGACAGGACCGCCAGCAGCCACCCCGCTGCCCAAGACAGGACCGCTACCCAAGACAGGACCGCCAGCAGCTGCCCCGCTGCCCAAGACAGGACCGCCAGCAGGCGCCCCACTGCCCAGGACAAGACCGCCAGCAGCGCCGCTGCCCAAGACAGGACCGCCAGCAACAGCCCCGCTGCCCAAGAGAGGACCGCCAGCAACAGCCCCGCTGCCCAGGACAGGACCGCCAGCAGCCGCGCTGCCCAAGACAGGACCGCCAGCAGTCACCCCACTGCCCACGACAAGACCGTCAGCAGCCCCGCTGCCCAAGACAGGACCGCCAGCAACAGCCCCGCTGCCCAAGAGAGGACCGCCAGCAGCAGCCCCGCTGCCCAGGACAGGACCGCCAGCAGCCCCGCTGCCCAAGAGAGGACCGCCAGCAGCAGCCCTGCCTCCCAAGACAGGACTGCCAGCAGCCCCGCTGCCCAAGAGAGGACCGCCAGCAGCAGCCCCGCTGCCCAAGACAGGACCGCCAGCAGCCCTGCTGCCCAAGAGAGGACAGCCAGCAGCAGTCCCGCTGCCCAGGACAAGACCACCAGCAGTCCCGCTGCCCAAGACAGGACCGCCAGCAGCAGCCCCGCTGCCCAGGACAAGACCTCAGTCCTTGGCAGGATGAAGCTCTCTGGGCACAAACCCCCTCCAGAACTAGTGGGGAAAAGCATCCACTACCTCAGTCCTTGGCAGTATGAAGCACTCTGGGCACCAAGCCCCCTCCAGAACAAGTGGAGACTGTTATCCACTTGAGAGACTGTGGCTTTGCACTCCCCAGGATTGAACAGTGGCAAACCCACCCACTGTAGAGACTTGAGAGACTGTGGCTTTGCACTCCCCAGGATTTAACAGTGGGCAAACCATCCACTTTAGAGACTTGAGAGACTATGGCTTTGCACGCCCCAGGATTGAACAGTGGGCAAACCACCCACTGTAGAGACTTGAGAGACTGTGGCTTTGCACTCCCAGGATTGAACAGTGGGCAAACCACCCACTGTAGAGACTGTAGAGACTTGAGAGACTGTGGCTTTCCACTCCCCAGGATACATCAATGGGCATGGTGCCCCCTCGTGAATCTGGCTTTGTGCACTCATCCAGCTGAGGTGCCCCCCCTTCCCTTCCCCCAGAGGTGCCTGTTTTATTTCTATCTGATGCCGCTGCAGTGTTCTCTCCATCTTGTTCGGGTATTGAGTGTGGGCCTCGCCCATGCCTTTTGGGCCCAGTGGTCCATGAACTATGATGGTGGAATCCCTTGGATTTGTGTTCTTGGTGTGTATAATTGTTCCTAGTGTAAATGTGTATATACGTAAATATTTTTGATTCATGTATTTGAATATATTACAAGCATTCGACTCATTTCCTTTTGTCCTTGCATTCTTCCAGGTGGGATTGGGGGTGTAACTGTGATGTATCAATATGTATTGGTATGTGTGTTGTCATGGGTGAGGGTGGGGGTGGGGGTGTTGCGTATTGCGTGTGTGTGTCACTGTTTTTTCCCTCCCCACTCCCCTGTGTCGTAGGTGCAGTACTCACTGTGGTCTTTGCCGCTGGCATTCGTGCTCCTGGTAGAGGAGCAGGAAGATAAAGGCTGGGAGTATCTGAAGTTCCGGCTCCATGGCGTCCTAGTTCCTCGTGGGGTGTGTAGAGGTGAGCGTTTTCCATTCCAAGTCCTGTTTCTGCCGTGTTTTTGTTCGCAGTGAATCCGCCCCGGAAAAGGTTTGATTGGCCTCTCACGATACTGTAGGCGGTACATTGTGTTCCGCCTGTCTGTTGGCGGTTACCGCCGCGGTGTTTGTTTGTACCACTGTGGCGGTTGGAGTGTTAAAGTGGCTTTCTATGTTGGCGGTTTCCGCCACAGTCATAATTCCATTTTGTTTTCCGCCGGCCTGTTGGCGGTTTTACTGCTGCTTTAACACCAACCGCCAGGGTTGTAATGACCACCAAAGTGTGTACTATGTCCTAATACCCTATCATGATAGGCCTAACCTCCTACCTAAAGGAGAGCTGGGTATGAAAAAACCTAATCTGCCAATGTCATGTCCATGAGAGTAGCCCCCAACCCTCGTTACCTTGGAATGAGGTCTCTATCTCAGACTCCACAGGGACACGAAGACTGAGTCAGCGTCAAGACGACTTGCAGCATCGATATCAGCGATGGCGTACTGATAATGTAAATCATAACAAGTGGCCTAACTATAAACAAGGCAGCCATCTCAGAAGAATTAAATAATTAAATGGGCTGAGACAGAGCAAGCTAAGTAGGTTAAAAGTCAGTAGGTGACGGGGGCACGAGTCCGCAAGCCAATGGCTATTCTAACTCCTGTTATCCCATTAAAACAAACTAGGATTCACTACACCCTCCCCATTGCCGTAACAAGTATGACGCCATAACTGGACGCCACTGAAGGTGAATTAATCAAACGCTAAAATTGCTCTGGACTAAAAAGCTAAAAGCATAAAAACTAGCAAAAAATTATTATTTTTTTAAATCTGTTAAAATGTAGTAATAAAAAATATGAGTTAAAAATACATACAGAGAAATGTAATGTCAACCATGACAAACACAGCAGGCCAAAGTAAAGGCAATTTGAATGCATATTTTGAATCGGGAATGGCAAGCCAATTCATCAAATTATTTGCTATAGTCATGATCTTGAAGAGTGTTATCGAAGTCACCAATGAAGGACCTCAAGAATGAGTCCACATCGTCAGATATTAGATCGATCACCGGGCGGGCAAACAGATCCACAGAGCAGTAGTGCGGGTCAGTCTCTTGTGCAGGTCCACCTGCAGCAGTGCCATTTTCCATAGTAGATGTTTGAACCGAAGGCTCATAAGTGGCCTCGAGGAGCAGCCTTAGTCTCAAGGGGCATGACCGTGAATGAACCCTCATCGGGGACATCAGCAGTTCTTAATCCACAGGAGATGCGGTGCAACAGCATAGGCAGGTGTTTGAAGAGGCACCACACACAGCGGAAAACTGGTTGTACGCACCAGAGAAGTGGACAAAATGACAACGACCAATCACGCTGCAATTCCACCAGCAAGGAGGCATCGAAGATCCGAACCATGCGTTCACGGCACAGTTGAGTTGGTGGGAGTGGCTCCATTGCTCTGTGTAGCTGGAAAGAAACAACCACTGCAAATCAGAAGAAATAGCAGTAGTAGTCTGCCAATTCGTGCCAAAATAATTGAAAAACCGCCAAACACGCTTGAAAAGAGTGAATGGCTAGCTGATGGGATGACTCCAAAAACAGTCAGAAAGATGGACACGAATACAGACCCGACATCCTTAAAGAAATGGACAATCCCAGCAGTGCTTGAAGCATTGAATATTCTGGATACCAGTTCTCCAAAGTGCTTGGGGAAGTTGGTATTTAATAGGGAGTGTATCTCGGCTGATGATCTCGCTATCTGGAGAGCATAAGTCTCCCTAGTGGATGTCAACGCGACCTGTTTTTGAAACAGTAGCGCCTTTAGTCTGCTCAGCTTGTCGTAATTTACATTAATATTATCTATGTGGGGCCACATGTCAGATACTTTTATCTCTCGTGTGGGGGGAATAAAACATGTCCGCAATACGTAACGACCTTCGAGACCGAGATTGTGCAGGCAATTCCTGGTCGCATGCCACAACAACTTTGATCGCTCAGTATCACATAACTTTTATAGGAAAGTACATGAAATACTGGTCGAATCAAAGGGATAGGAGTACCATTCATAAAACAGGCCAAGTGTGCGACCCCCACATTGCAAAGGCCGTGAAGGGACACCTGCTTACATATCATTGAATGACTAACAGTAGTCTCACATTCGCTTCCGCTTAGAAAAACCTCTGTTTCGCCATTCAAACATTTATAATCAAGGGGCAGCTCCCACTCTTCCTTAATATAGCTATCGCCTAGTTGCTCGAACCTGCCCACAGCAAGATGTTTCAAGCAATTTGAGAAACGAAAGGTTGAAATGGGCAAATTAATTATGCCATGTAAGAGCCAAATTGTTGAAGGACTCTCTGCTACCGTGAAGGGCAACTTATCTAACTTTTCAATATGAAGCATAGTGAAACTAGCTTCCCTTTTAGCCATGGTCTGCTGTTCCCTGGAAAGATTAAAAGCAGTGAACAATTCACTACCGTTAATATACTTCCATGCAATAGCAGACGACACAATGTTGGATAGAGAATAAATCCTGTTGGACAGAGTGTTCATGCCATTGTCGACAACTGCTAAAGCCTTCTCTAAGTTTTCCTTATCTAATTGCCTCAAATGTGCAGCAGCTTCCATCTGCGAAAGTTCCCAATTTCATTATACATAGCATACAGGAACCTTTTAGAGCGCTGTTTCCTAGGACCTAGCAGAAAATCCTGCAAGTCTACATCTTCAGAAAGAGGGTTAAGATGTTTTTGAACTGTGGCTAACTTGTTAGTCTGTACCCATTGTTGGCACAGTTTACCACACTGTATGTTGCAACTATACCTGTGTGTTGACCTGATGCAAAGCAAGAGTCTGGCCTGTTAATTGTAAAACCCCCTGAAGTGTTAAAAAATTTGCTTGACATCTATTAGTGTCTGTTGGCCATAGTAACCACCCACTGGGACTGGAAAGTGAAGAATTATAGGTACCAGCCTTAACCATTGCATCTAGCGTTTCCTCTGTGATGTTAAGGAAATATTGCCAGTCATTAAACTTCGCCAGTGTGAGGATACTGGGTGTGTTCATTTCTTTAATTTTTGCTAACCCCAGACAGGATTTCTGTTGAATGGTTTCATTTAAAAAGATAATTTGCACAGGAATCAGGCATGCTCTAAATAAAGCTTCCTTACCCTGTATTTGCCAATCTTGCGTTCCCCATACACTTTTTAAGTCAATAGCGCTCTTCCAGTATTTGTAACCTTTAACTGCGAGCCGGGAAACAAAGGGATCTGAATAAACCAGTTTTGTGTTAGTTAGCAAAATCTTCCTAACTTGTGACAGAGGTAACTTGAAATAATATAACTCTGCATTTTTTGTGTCATGCCCAGTGAAATAGGTACATTTATCTGTATAGTGTTTTGGGTTCCCCACTGGTGGTGTTGAACAGTGTTCCCACTGTGTATAGTTCAATACTGGCCTGTGTCTAGTGGCACGGTGTAGGTAGTAATGTCCCCAATTGTTGTAACAGAACATTTCCCCATAATTCATTGTATGTTCATATAAATCATCACTTTCAAATATGGAATAGTACTTCATTTCAGTTAGCATGGAATCAACTGTTTGGACATCTCAATCATCAGATACAACATCACATATGGAATTTGAATGACCTCAGTAGGCCCGTATATATCAAAGGGAACATTGTCCCATACAATCCTATCAGAAATTGGTATTTCTGAAATGTTCACAAGGGACAAGTCTCTTCGGACCTTATGTGAGGAATGATATGGAGTTAGGACTTAATCCACAGGCTCGACAGAGGAGCGTTCAGGAATGTAATGACCATTTATAAGCACAAAGAAAACCAACCCAAAAAAAAGAATACAGTAAATGTCAAACAGAACCATAAATTGTTCCATGGGTATATTAAATAGTTCTTTTTTAGCCATTGATACAGTTTACGTGTTTTTAAAATATTGTCAATCATAATAGTGGATGAGTCTGAAGAAAAATCATCAATGTGTACGAAATAACCAGAGTCAGTCTCTGCAAATACTGGAGCCGGTGCATTACTCGTAGATTGGTCCACTTCACGTGGAGGCTCATGGTAGACCGCGTCATCAGTCTGTGTAGTGTTAGTGTAAAAAACAGCCAAATCTTGGACAGGTGTTGTCATTGAAGTGGTAAGTGGAAATAGCAAGAGTTCGTTTTCCGCCCTCCCCATGGTCGAGGAGGTCTCTGTGACAGCGTTGGACATTGTTGCGTAGTCCGTAGTAGTGTTGTTCAGTCTACTATGTAGAGGTATGTCCTGTTGGGTAGTGAGAGGGGATCAGGAACTACCCAAGGGACCGCCTGGTCTACTGTGAAGGATCGGCCACATGGTGAACTTTGACGTCATCAATGGAAATTAATCTGTTTCTTCTGGAACCAGGCAGTGGTAGTAAGACAACAGTTCTGGTACCTTGAATTCCGGGGACAGGTGCTGTGTATGATGGACCAAATTCCTTCACAGTGATCTTCTCACAAACCAGATCTCCAACTTTAGGAATCCAGCCAGTCAAAGTTTTGCTATATCCCTTATTCCTAAGGTGGCAGCCCAATATATATACTACATGGACACACGTTAGATTATCCTTAAAATCAGCCACCCTACACCACAATGTTTTGTGTTTTATGGTGTTCCCTTTGGAATCTCGAAACCCGTTCAGCTTCCAATTATTAAGATAATCATTGTATGACTGGACTCAATAGTATGAGTTGCAGACTATTAAGTCAGGCATCCTGGCCTTGTGTGTTCTAGCGCTAATATAAGAGCTTTAAGTTCAGCCAACTGAGCTGTGCAGTCCCCTAGGGTCTGCGTGTAGGTGTTGTGAGGGTCGAAGACTCCATTTTCCATCACACCGCTCACGGCTGCGCACGCGGCTGAGTATTGATGTTCATTACCTACAGCTGGTTGTGCGAACCATCAGTGTAGATGACAGTATGGTGTCTGTCAAGTGGCAAGATATTTAGAGGAGCGGGGTACTCCTGTTCATACTGGAGAAACTCTTGTGTCTGAAGTTTTGGATCAAAGATGTAATCAACAACAGTGGCAGTCAGAGACGTTGCCTACTGAATCCAGCATGGATGTAATGCTTTAGCATTGGGGATGCTTGCTTTGGTGACAGCCTCCAAGGCCGGCACTGGGGTAACGACAACAATGCATTTCCCTTGGGCGAGTGGTCTCTCCTTTATAACAGCCATTTGAACTGCAGTCAGAATCTTTTCTGTAGGTGCAAAACGCTGTCCTGCATTTGAGTATGAATGTGATTTATATGTTATGGGTACCGTGTCGCCTTCATTGAAGGTGACATTAGTAAATCCAACGACACCAGCAATTATTCTGATGACCAAATTTGTTTTATTGTCACATGTGTGCAAGTGTTTAGCTTCTATCATGTCCTGTTGCAATTCCCTAAGGATGCGTGTGTGTTCAACTGTCCAGTGTCAGCTAGAAAAGTTTGGCAGTATCAAGTCATAAAGTGGCTTGATATGCTGAGCATAGTCTGGAATGTATATTCTTTGGTCCACCTCAGGAAAGGTGACCCAACAGTAAAATGTTTCTGTTTGGTATGCTTCATTCTTGGTGTCAGTGCTGTGTGGTAACCTGTCATATCAAATTCTGCGTTTGGGCTCACTTCTGCCATTTTCTACTTAAAATCGGAAGGAAAACCTCAGCCATTGGGGAGGTTCTATATGGGGTGATGAGATTAAGAAAAGTCTGTACCTGGTCGTTCTTCACTGTCTTTCTATTTTGTAGTGATAGTTGTTGAAGAGTGACATGTATTGTAGACTCATGGCTGAAGGGTGTTTGTGGTCTATGGTTCCTTTGTTGATGTGGCCCTCCTGAACCTTCCTAATCTACAGCTGCAGTGAGTAGTGTTTCTTTTTAATCCTCTACACACCAAATGCTCGGCACCTCGTGAAGAGGTGGCTGGCTACCGCCATGGATGCCTGGAAGCGTGGTTCCTCGACAGCCTCAGTGTTAATGAACCTTGCGTGGGGACAGGCTATATACCCATTACCCTTTCACCAATGGAAACTTGTATGACCTAATGTGCGCAGTAAGATGAGTGAGATACGCACAGTACTTCAGTGATATGTTCTAGGTATGGGGGCCATTGTGTGATTTTCCCCATCCTTGATGGTCGTGTTTTGCTTTGCATTGCATGATAGGATAAACTAGTGGCAGTCGCTGAGCCCTAAATAGGATTGGGGTAACAGTCACTCTGACCCAGTGTCCCTCTGGCGGACTGTCATGGTTTTCAACAAGCAAAGCCGGCTGAGGATTCACAGGCAGAACCCAGTAGTTCACCTACTCTCACGGGGGAAAGAAACTGCGATTTTGATGAAAAAATTAGAGCGAAGAGATTTGCAGTGCAGACACATGAGAGATTGCAGTGCTGAAGTCCGCGAAAATGCTGCGTCTTTCCAAATCCAAATAACATTTCAATCAGTAAATAATACACAGAATAGCCGTTCCAAAGTAATATTTGCTGCAGAGTGAAGTCAGTATAGATAGACCAGAGGCAACAAACATGTTCAACAGAGAATAGTCAAAATACAGTTCAAAGGTGACAGGAGTCTGTACAGGTTTTTCAAAAGTGTAGAACCCTGATCTATGTCCAGGGGCATTGGGCTGTAACTGAGACGTTGATACATAATCCACCAATCCATCATCTGGCGCATAATTTCCAGATATATAAAAAAAAATGTTTCTATCAAAAAAACGATCAAAAGTTGCCTTAAACATAGCTGCATGTGTTACCATGCAGTGGAAGCTTCTTTGAGGATGACTGGTCACCTTTCATGTGCTTAATACTGTAGTTGGGTGTTAAACTGGTACTATTAAGGCGAAACCTATGCCCAAATAGAATTAACGTGTGAAAAAAGACAAAATAATATATTATCACAAAATGTTCCTCGTTTCTTCGCTTCATTTATTTTTTCTTGAATAATTATTTAGTCACGCTTGCCTGATAATTTGTTCTTCACCTGTCACATAATTCCAGTTCCTCTACCAACGAACAAGTGGATTAGCAGGAGCAATATGTTATCCACATTGTTGAAGAGAACTTCTCTTTCGAGCAGTGATAATCAAGGCGGGGGCCACATGCGGCCCTCCTGACCTTTACTTGTGGCCCCTGGTCTTCAGGAGCTGCATACTCATAAAAAAGATGTTACACAGGCAAACAATTATTTAGAGGTTAATAGGAGTTAAACAAAGGAAGTAATTCTGTTGTCCTGCACAACTTAACTTTAGGAACACCTTCATTTTAAAGACATCTTGCAGCAAAAGTCTCTTTAAAATTCAACAATTGGATTTCACTAACATACAGACTCACTTTACCTTAGTACATCACATTATATCAGTGCCTTGTGAAGTGTTTTTTTTAATAAGTGGTAGTTTTCAAACATGAATTTAGAAACTTTAATTCTTCCTCCCACCTTGACAACAATTTGAATAGTGAACTAAGAGACAAGTCAGTTTTTATGTGCACGCTTTGAATTGCCTGGTTTCCTATTATACATGAACATTATAGTTTATGAAATCCAAAATGAGAAGACTTTGTACAGTGCACATCCTTAAGCCATGTATTTCGATGTCCTCTTACATGAGATAATAAAGAAAAAGGAGGGAAAGTGAAATAAAACAATTGCCTAGCATCATACAATTTGGTTAAATGGAGAAGCTGGGATTTATTCCAGGTTCTCTGGTTTCACATTGTGCAATTCAGCCAGTAGATGTATATGCTTTGCTTCCTCTACACCCAACTTGCTGACAAACGCACCCCCCAAAGCCACCCCAGACCTTTGATTGTCACCCTGCTGGCAAAAAGGCAGCCCTCGGTCAGATCAAAAACAACTCTTTTTGACCCCTGGGAAACTGTTTGTGAGTACCCATGCTTTGAATGTAGGTTACCGTGCAATGTGCTTTGGAGGCCAATTATACATCTTTATGAATTAATGGAATCACTGAAAATTCTGACTCCATGGTATCAGATTGGTATAGATTGTCATGATCAAGAAGGGTCAGAACATGTATTTGGCCCGTAACATAATGTAAGACTCACCAAATTAGGCCTGGTCTTGAACTTGGTACTAGGCAATGACTTGTCAACAAAAGGCCAAAGTCAGACTATCATAGGAGTAATAGAGCCTGCTGAATGTAGTAGGTCAGCATAGAATGCAGACTGATAAATTCACATGGGGAGCAAATCTGCACTGTTATATAAATATTAATCCTGAGCAAATCAGTTGAACAGAAAGTTAATATTTGACAACTCAGTATCAGAGAACCTTTGGTACATATTTAACAGGTGGTGAGGTAGATACTGACAATTGTTAAGGATTAAGAAGGATATAGTCTTGAGGAGCCATGTCCTGTTTCAGGTGGGCAAGCTAGAGATATGTTGATCTCTCTATGAACTGCACTGGCTTGCCTTCTTTGCCAGTAGAGTGGTGAGCTTGCAGATAGAACATCAAGTCAAACTGACCATTGCTAATGAATCTAGCTATATTTAAAGACTTTGTTGGGTTGTGGAGATAACTCGAACTGATTCAGAATGATTCACAGAAGTTAAGTTAAAAGCACCACGAATAAGACCATTAATTCATGAATAAGACCACATGAATTTCAACGCTGCCTTGTTTGATTGTGTTGTGGCCATGGACTACCCCAGAACAACTGTTGCAGTTCAACCATGCACCCCAATGAATGGAAGGGCTTATATTAAGTGAGTACAATTTATAGCCACATGCACACTTCTTGCAGTGGCATCAGCACTTCAGAGAGAATGATAAAACATTGTTGTTGGAAATAGCCCTTTCTGCAGGGTTATCCCCAAACTTTTGTCTTCCTCCTACTATTTTGTACCTATTTGTGTTGGCTTTAGGCCACTGGGCGCTTTACCACTGATATCCAGTTTTAATGCACATGAGCTTCTCCTCTAAAGATGGTATGATTGAGTTACACCTCTGTGGCATATCTGATTTACTTGTAAGTCCCTTGCTAAGTGGTATACCATATACCCAGGGCCTGTAAGTTAAATTCTACTAGTGGGCCTGCAGAACTGATTGTGCCACCCCGAGAAGTAGCCTTTCAAACCTGTCTCAAGCCTGCCACGGCAGAGCCTGTGTGAGCAGTCTACTGCCACCTAGGCTTGGCATTAAAAGCCACTTGCCAAGCCCTACACTCCCCTGTTATTACACATAGGTCACCCCTAAAGTAGACCCTAGGTAGCCCTATGGGCAGGGTGCTGTGTAAGTTAAAGGTAGTACATGTACCCTTATGTTAATTATGCCCTAGTAGTGACAAGCATCCTCTTTTGTTTTTCACTACTGTGAGGTCTCCTCCTCTCAAAGGTTAGCATTGGGAATTCCCTTATACACTTTTAAATGGTAATTCCTGATCAGAAAGGAGTAGCTTTGTCACGTTTGGTATGTTTGAAATGCTAATGATAAATCCTACTTACTGGTGTAGTTGGATTGTACATTACTCGTTTAGATGTGTCCCTTTTAGAAAGAGGGCATTTCTCTGTGCTTATGACTCTTTGTGCTTTGCAGACTCCAATCCACGTCAAGGACTGGGTGACAGCTACACTTGGTGCATACCTACCAGACAGCTAAAATACAGTAAGGGCTGAATGTGGCAGGGGGTACATGTTCATTCATCTTCATACTGATAGTCTTCCTGGGCTGGGAGACTGAGAGGTTGTTCACACTTTGGATTTGTATAGTGTTAGAAATGGGGTCTTTGGTAGACAGTCAGGTTACCCCCAGTTCAAGCAAGGACCCTCACTCTAGTCAGGGTAAAAGAGAATCACCCTCAGATAGCCCCTGCTTACCCCCTTGGTAGCTTGGCAGAGCAGTAGGCTTAACCTCAGAGTGCTAGGTGTAAAGTATTTGTACTAACACACACAATAACTCAATGAAAACACTACAAAATGACACAACAGCAGTTTAGAAAAATAGACAATATTTATCTAAACAAAACAAGACCAAAATGACAAAAATCCGACATACACAAGTCAAGTTATGAATGTTTAAAGATTAAACTCAAAAATAGCGCTTAGAAACACAAAATGCTTCGATGAGGTGCTAACACGGCGTAGTGACGGAGTCGTTCCCAACAATCCGACACCAGTGGCGCTGGACACGGAGTCGCGTAGACCCCCAGGTACAATACCTTGGTGAAGAAATGAAAACAAGCCGATGCACAAAGTCAGGGATCGCAGCATCTGTACGAAACGTTGAATCCGTGCACTTCGAGTGGCGTCAGTTACGACGTGGTGCAGTGATATCCACAGAGTCACGGACTTCAGCTGGGCTGCAGCGATGTCCCGTTCTAGTGAAGATCACATAGTCGGTTGCAGGCGGCGTTACCGGATTCAGCATCGGTCCGGAGTCATCCAAAGTCGGTTTCCTTGGATTTTCACCAGCTTTTCCTTTCAAGGGCACAGGGACTGGATAGGGCACCACTTGTCAGAGCAAGAGTCTCTCCAGAGACTCCAGGTGCTGGTAGAAAAAAGTCTTTGCTGTCTTCAAACAACAGGAGGCAAGCTCTAACTCAAGCCCTTGGAAAGTTCTTCACAAGATGGAAGGCACACAAAGTCCAGTCTTTGCCCTCTTACTCTGGCAGAAGCAGCAACTGCAGGATAGCTCCACAAAGCACAGTTACAGGCAGGGCAGCTCTTCTTCCTCAGCTATTCAGCTCTTCTCAAGGCAGAGGTTCCTCTTGTTTCCAGAAGTGTTCTAAAGTCTGTGGTTTTGGGTGCCCTTCTTATACCCAATTTCTGCTTTGAAGTAGGCCTACTTCAAAGTAAAGTCTCTTTTGAATGTGAAATCCTGCCTTGCCCAGGCCAGGCCTCAGACACTCACCAGGGGGTCGGAGACTGCATTGTGCGAGGACAGGCACAGCCCTTTCAGGTGTAAGTGACCACTCCTCCCCTCCCTGCCAGCACAGATGGCTCATCAGGAAATGCAGACTACACCCCAGCTCCCTTTTGTCTAGTGTGAGGAGCAACCAGCCCAACTGTCAAACTGACCCAGACAGGGAATCCACAAACAGGCAGAGTCACAGAAATGGTATAAGCAAGAAAATGCTCACATTCTAAAAGTGGCATTTTCAAACACACAGGCGGTCATTCTGACCGCGGCGGTCGCCGCCCGCCAAGCGGTTCCCGCCGAAAGACCGCTCCGCGGTCAAAAGACCGCAGCGGTCATTCCGGCTTTCCCGCTGGGCCGGCGGGCGACTGCCAGAAGACCGCCGGCCGGCACAGCGGGACAGCCCCTTCAACAATGAAGCCGGCTCGGAATGGAGCCGGCGGAGTTGAAGGGGTGCGACGGGTGCAGTGGCACCCGTCGCGATTTTCACTGTCTGCACAGCAGACAGTGAAAATCTTTGTGGGGCCCTGTTAGGGGGCCCCTGCACTGCCCTTGCCAGTGGCATGGGCAGTGCAGGGGCCCCCAGGGGCCCCACGGCAGCCGTTCCCGCCATCCTGGTTCCGGCGGTGGACACCGCCAGAAACAGGCTGGCGGGAAGGCGCTCGGAATCCCCATGGCGGTGCTGCAAGCAGCGCCGCCATGGCGGATTCCCTGGGCCAGCGGGAAACCGGCGGGACGCCGCCGGCTCCCCTTTTCTGACCGCGGCTTTACCGCTGCGGTCAGAATCGCCCAGGAAGCACCGCCAGCCTGTTGGCAGTGCTTCCGCCGCCCTCCGCCATGGCGGTCATGGACCGCCAAGGTCAGAATGACCCCCACAATCTTAAAATCAACTTTACTAAAAGATGTATTTTTAAATTGTGAGCTTGGAGACCCCCAACTCCACATGCCCATCCGCTCCCAAAGGGAATCTACACCTTAATCAGATTTAAAGGTAACCCCCATGTTGACCTACGAGAGGGACAGGCCTTGCAACAGTGAAAAATGAATTTAGCAATATTTCACTGTCAGGACATATAAAACACATTACTATATGTCCTACCTTAACCATACACTGCACCCTGCCCTTGGGGCTACCTAGGGCCTACCTTAGGGGTGTCTTACATGAAAGAAAATGGAAGGTTTAGGCCTGGCAAGTGGGTACACTTGCCAAGTCGAATTTACAGTTAAAAACTGCACACACAGACACTGCAGTGGCAGGTCCGAGGCATGATTACAGAGCTACTTATGTGGTTGGCACAACCAGTGCTGCAGGCCCACTAGTAGCATTTGATTTACAGGCTCTGGCACCTCTAGTGCACTT
Source organism: Pleurodeles waltl (assembly GCF_031143425.1). Classification (NCBI taxonomy): domain Eukaryota; kingdom Metazoa; phylum Chordata; class Amphibia; order Caudata; family Salamandridae; genus Pleurodeles; species Pleurodeles waltl. Next base: position 724,317,902 of record NC_090436.1, on the reverse strand, counting down.
TACTAGGGACCTACTAGTAAATAAAATATGCCAATCATGGATAAACCAATTACATACACATTTTGAAAACGAGCACTTGCACTTTAGCACTGGTTAGCAGTGGTAAAGTGCCCAGAGTAACAAAAACAGCAAAATCAGAGTCCTGCACACATCAACAACCTGGGGAACAGAGGCAAAAAGTTAAGGGAGACCACGGCAAGGATGAAAAAGTCTAACATATAGCTTGTGTGCTGCCCTCACACAAGGGGCTGATTTACCCCCTACTAATCGTATGGAGCCAGGGCTGGGTTGAAAGGGTTTGTTGTGCACTTGAAAGGGCTCCTTTGAAGTCACCCTTTGATCAGAGACATTTTGATTATAAGTACATGGGCTCTGACTCTATGACTGGGAACACTGCTTGCACTTGTAAAGAGATGCTGCTGGCTCTACAACCTGCACATTGCCAGAGGACTATTGTGCTGCCAGGAGGAACTACCATTGGGACTACTTCCTTTGTTTTGCTGGTCTGCTGCCTACTGATTGCTGGGCTGCAAAAGGGACTGCCACTCTGCGAATAACCTTATATGCTGGCCTGCAGTACGCTCCCTGTGTGTGTGTCCCCAACTTTCTCCTGGGACTTGTTGGCTGGCCCCTTCCCTGTTCTGTTGACTCTCAGTGAATACAAAGAGTTTCATTGTGCACCCTGAATAGAAATCTCTTTAATTTGATTAGTGGGGCTTAAGAAGTATAATGTAAATCACAAATGGTACTGTTTTTTTGGGAGTTTGTCAGAATGAAGGCATTGCCATAAACTACAGTTCTTCTGCCCTGCCAAACTTGTGATTCTCTCACCCCATTTACAGGTGTGTGGGTCTGGGTCTCCAATCACAGAGCATCAGCTGATTCCCTCTTTGGAAACCTTTGACCTGATGGCCCATCTGCCAAGGATCCGGCAAGTTATTATGACAAGACAATAACTGCTACATTTTTCTGACTGGGAATGTGTTTAATTGCAAGGTGATTCCAGGCAGGGAAATCAAGCCATGCCCCCAGGATACTTGGAAACATCTCCCTGCACCGTTGTTGCATGGCTTGTGTTCACAGAAGGCACTCCTACTTTGGAAGTTTGTTAATGGAAAACAAAAACTTTAATTGAGAGGGTGCAAAAAACCTAGTACCTGCTTAGAAAAGGTCAGCACCTTCAGTAGAGCTGCTATGGTTACTTGTCAAATCATCATGAACAACAATGTTGGGGCCCAATTATTTTGCGTCAAAAAATATCTAGTCAATATCTAAACTAACAGAGTATTGTGTTAAAAGAATTGAGGAACAGAATACCACCCAAAAGGGCCAGAATATAAAAACATTAATATAGGTAGCATTATTAGTAATTAGGTCATTTATTTTATGTATACACATGCACACACATGCGCACGCACCCATACACACACACACACACACATATATATATATTTATATATATACATATATATATTTTCACTCAAAAAACAAAGGTTACAGGGGCATTATAGTTAGGCTCACATTTTAAATAGACAAAACTATAGAAATGTGTCTGTTATAGTTAGAGTTATCTCAAGTAACTAAGGTAACTATAACTCGTGCTCTCGCCATAAAGTTTTTTTGTCACAAAATGTATCACAAATATTACATTAATATTATCAATGATGTTATCAAAGATGACATGAGTGCTGTCATTTTTGGGATAATTAGTTATAGTTATCTTAGGGCACAAGACGCTGTGGCCAACCCCCCTAACAACCCAACCATATGCTGCACATGGCCTTTGGCCATGCACAGCAGGAGTTGGCTGTGGCCTATCTCTCTGGGTGTGAGAATAGGTGGGACAGGATGTATCTGGGTGTGAGAGTGACTGTATGAGTGTCTTTCTTGGTGTGAGAGTGGGTGCGTCAGTGTCATAGTTGGTCTGTGAGTTAGTGAGGCAGTGTCTGTGTGGGTATGTGAGTGGGTAAATGAGGGTTTCAGTGGGTCTGTAAGAGGGTGTGTGAGAGTTTGAGTGGCTCTGTGAGTGGATGCGTGAGTGTTTGATTGGGTCTGTGAGTTGGTGCATGAGGGTCAGAGTGCAGCTGTGAGTGGGTGCACAGGGGTCTGACTGGGTTTGTGAGTGGGAGTGGGAGTGTCTGAGTGGGTCTGTGAGTGGGTGCATAAGGGTCTGAGTGGGTGTGTGAGTGGAAGAAAGAGATTGAAAGAGAGAGATAGAGAAAGAGAGTGAGCCGGAGAGAGAGAGAGAGATTTTAGGCTTTAATGAATGATATACTTAGAATGAGATATTTCTGGACAAATTGAAACAAAAAATGTAATTGTCAATTAAAAAGAGTGAGATCACCTTTCAGTCTGAACCTTAAACATTTGAAGTTTAAAAAATTTAAGAAGGAAATTGACCACAGCCACATCTGGAGTAGAACCCCCAACTTTCAGTGTGAGTGTTTGTGACCTTAACCGATAGGCTATAGGTGACTCATTACTGTGACACTTCCAGACATACCTATGACAGTCAACTCACACTTGTAATTGGAAAGAAAAGTGAATGTTCAATCACTAGGAAGGTGTAAGAGCCTACTGAGTGACATCACAAGGCCTTGACCATTAGGCCAGAAGTGACTATGTTCCGCTCTGCATTCAAACGTAGCTCTAACATTCGTATGAAACATTTTGCAAGTCTGACTCTGTGAAGTTATTGCTTGGAGAGACCATTGCAATAACTATTTCTCTCTCTCTCTTTCATCCCATTAAAGGATGGAAGAAAGAGAGGCAGTTACAGAACTGTGGGGGGAGCCTGAAGCCCCCTGTGGTCCTAGTGGGCTTCCCACACCCTGTGGGAGCCAGCATTTCTCCCATACGTATGGAGCTACTTTGAATAGCAGCTCCCTTCTTGTGGGACCAATGCTTTCATCTGTTTCTCTGCATGCATATTTGCTTGCAGGGAAGCAGATGAAGGCAGGGAAACAGATGGAAACTTTGCTTTCTGCCATCAGGAGCTGTTTGACAGCTGCCGCCATTAGAAAGCGGACTTTGTTTGCTTTTGCTTGGCTGCAGCTGTCAAATCACCCACTGTCAGAAAGGGAACATCTATGTCCCGGGGTTGGGCGCCCCGGAACATAGCAGGAGCTGGCCCTGGGGGGTGGTGGTCTTCTGGGCGATAAATGGCTCCACAAGGGGGGCCACGTGGCCCCCTCCACCTTTCTATTTGCCGCAGCTAGGTGGTGGTCCACAGTGCTCGGGGTCTGCAATGGACTCCCTTTCATTCTTTGTATTGTAGTCCCAGAGAGGTGGCTGTCCCCAGGGCTTCAAGGAGGCCGCACCGTCCCCACATCATATTTCATTAAAGCCCCAGGGAGGTAGCGGTCCCCGGGGCTGCGGGGGTTATGCAGCCCCCCCACATTACATTACATGTGAGCCCCGGGGAGGTGGAAGTCTCTGGGACTATGGGGGTGTGAGGCTCCTCAGTATTACATTTCATTAGGGCCCCAGTGAGGTGCTGGTCTCCATGACTGTGGGGGGCCACAAAGCCCCTGCATCACATTTTATGAAAGCCCTGGGGAGGTGCTGGTCCCTGGCCCTCCTGTATTACATTTCATTAAGGCCCCAGGGAGGTGGCTACCCACATCACAATTTATTAAAACCCCAGGGAGGTGGCGGTTCTCGGGGAAACAATAAGCCTAGGAGGGGAGCCATGTGCAACCCCCTCCTTATTTGTTTTACATGGCCCTGACCCACCCCGGGGATTTTAAAAACCAAGAGCAGGCTTGTTTTAAAAAAAAAAGTTTCTGTACATTTGTGGATTCGCCGTGAATTCATCACAATTTTTTTTTTTTTGAGTAATTTTTTTCTGGCGGGGCCCCTCTGGGATCCCAACACCAGAGCTAAGGGGTCAGGGTGTACCTACCCTGCCCCTTTTTCCTTTTTGTTCGTGTTTTTTTGTTGGGACTCTGCTGAAGCCCAAGATGGCTGCCGACACTTCCTGGTTGAAGTGTTGGCAGCCAATCAGAGCTCTGTGTTTCCTGGCAGGAGCTCATCATTATTCGCGGATTTGTCATGGCCAGAGATATACAACTATGGATTTCCTTTAATATCTAAACAATTACTGATTTACACCAAATAACCAAAAGCACAATCGTGTACAGACAGCTTCCTGCCAAATTTGGTGTAATTCCGTCCAGTGGTTCAGGCTGTAGTCATGTTCAAAGCTCCTATGGGAATTATCATGGGAAACACACAATTTTGACAGCCCTTTCTCTTAGCTCACGCTTCAAGGATCACCCTAAGCTTTCCTGCGCAACAAGAATCACCAGAGTACTTCTTTTTTGGAACATTTTGGGAAGATTCGTCAAACGGTGCCAAATTGCTTTTTCTATGGAAACATGGTCCTAACTATATATATATATATATATATATATATATATATATATATATATATATATATATATATATATATATATATATATTATTTGCCTGTATACAGGGAAGGCATCAAAACATATTTCAAATATTAAACTGGTCAACAGATTCCAATGTCCAGGAAGATGGTGGTGAGCTCTGTTGCAGCCTGCCTCTTCGATGCTGGAACACATCTTCTAATCTAGTGATCAACACTCTAATGCAGTGGAAACAATAAACACAGACATCCAACAGTGACAGTGACATTTCCAATAATTTGGTAAGACTGCGGAGTCAAACACCGACCAAGCACCTTTACCACACCCTCACCCAGCTACAACAATGTAGATAGGAAAAGCTTGCACCGTGATGAGTGAGCCAATGCATTAATCAAGGCAAGGCGGGAGCATGTCAGTTAGACCAAGCCACCCAAAGCCTCATGTCAATCATCAGTAAAAAAAAGAGGACTGACTGGCAGCCACTGTTCCCTCTTGACGAATCCCTTTTTGAAGAGGAGGACTTCAACCTACAGCAAGCTGAGGTAACAGGGATCATCAAGCTCTTTTAATGCCCACTGGGTAACACTATTGTAATTGCCTTTGGTTCTCTTGACCCATTGCAATGCAGTATTACAATACCCAGAAATTGCACATCCTGACCCTAGAAAACAAGAAGGCTCTGGACATGACAATGCTTTGCAAAATGCTCAAAGAATTCACAGAGAAGCAGATACACTACCACATTTTCCAAACTAACTTCACTCACTTTCAGAAGAGACCAGTGTCCACTTAGCCACCATCCTAGAGACAACAACATCCCTGGATGAGATTTTAATGACATAACAGTGGAAGAACTGTTCAGCAGTCTACACCCAAATAGGCATACACCTTAGGTGAAAAGGCACCCTGTTTCAGAAAGGAAGGCATAGCAGGATTAGTGACTCTCTTATAAACTGGACTGCATGCATTGGAGCTATTAAAACATCTATTCAGCATATAGGCCCAAGTAAAAAGAATATCGCTGCTCTTCAACTTCACCTCTGGAATCGTGAACACCATTGCCTTTTTGCTCAGCAGTACTTATACCGAGCAATAGTCTGCATAACCTAAATATAAGTACTGTGTCAAGAATCAAATAGTGAAGGACAAATCTAGATTGAAGTGAAGTCCTCTTAAAATCTGAAAGTCATGCATAGGTAAGAACTCAATAACCATTGTTATTGTTTATGTATATTCTGATATTGTGCCTCTACAGGTTATGAACCTGATCAGTGGTTGTGTCGGCCAATGTCCGACACATGCACACCTTCCCTGGTGTGGGCCACAACCATTTGCCGACACAAGAGAGGGGTTTTAAAAATCTCCAGTGCAAAGCAACAATTGATTTCTTTTAATTTAAATACCCCCCAGGAGACAGGAAAGAGCTTCTGTGTCTTCCCCCTCACCTGCCCATCTATGACATCAGCGCAACTTGCGGCGTGCTGACATCACAGTTGTTTTTCCCCATTGAAGCAGGAAGCAGAGGGTAATGCCTCTTTCTACTCCGGTAAAGAAAATGGGCTAAAAAAGCCCTCACCTTCTTTCAGGAAGGCCTCATTTGAAAGGGAAGATTCCACCGCTTTCAAACAATGCATTCCTGAAAGGGTTTTCTGGCCGCGGATCACAGTCAGGAAACTCCACTAAAAAACACCAGAGATTACACTTGGGAGGGTCAGCCCCACACTGGGTGCATTATTAAGAAATATATATATATATATATATATATATATATATATATATATATATATATATATATATATATATATACACATATATATGTATATATTTGTTGGGTTACCCCAGGGGGCGCGATCGCCCCCACCCTAGGGTTTAAAAGCTAAAAAAATTATTATTATAATAGTAAATAAAATGAAATTGACAGAGGGTCGCCCATCCACAGGACTGACCCCTTGTGGAGGCAATTTTGTTTTTAAAGATGTGTGGTTTCCCTGGGGACTATGATTGTTCCCCAGGGAAGTCACACAGCTATAAAAAGTCTGTATATTTATGTACTAGTCGCCACTAGATAGCTATCGTTAGGACCTACTTTCAATAGAAAAAGCTGTTTTTTGCTTGCCTATATCTTTTGCGCTGCTTGACAAATCTTCACAAACTTTTACGAAAACATTTGACAGACAAGTGAGCTGCTGTCTGGAAATTTTCAGAGTAATCTGTCAAGCGGGGGCTGAGATAAAGGGGGAGTGAAATTTAGTGTATTCCAATGGTAATTCCCTTAGGAAAAAGTGACCAGCGATAGCGCAAAAAACACTCAACAGAATTACACCAAATTTGCCAGAAAGGTAGCTCCTGGTTAAAAAAAAGCCTTTTTTTTGTTATTTGGTGTAAATCCGTTCAGTAGTTTTTGGTAGATTTAAAGAAATCCAAATTTGTACATGTATAGGGACGCTAAGAATTCATGACCAGAGAACTGATTGGCTGATAACACTTCAACAACAGAAGTATTGTCAGCCATCTTGGGACTTGGCTGAAGCCGAGTCCCAGAAAAAAATATTAAAAAATACAAAAGGGGCCAGGGTACGAACACCCTGACACCTTAGCTCTGGTGGTGGGGACCCAAAAGCATTAAGCCTTATGGCTTTCCCTGCAGTGTCAGGTAGCCTGCAAGGGCTTTCATTATAGAAGTTTTTTAACAATATATATAAATAAATAAATAAATAAATAAGGAGGGCCTTAAGGGTTCCCTCGAAGTCCAAGATAGCTCATAAAGGGCTAAAAAAAGAAATAAAAAAGCCTCAACCCCAATAGCTCAGTGTGACGGTCTCTAGACCTTCAAACTGAGCTTTGGGGATTTTAATCCAGCTGGACTCATTACCATTTTTTTTAATACATTTTTTTATTTTATTTGAAATAATAAATACATTTCTTTCATTTTGAATTGAACACAAATATCTCATTTTAACTATATGAGATATTAAAGCCTAAAAAACTCTATATCTTTCCCTCTCACTTTCTTTCTCTCTTTCTCTACTTCAATCAATTTCTCCCACTCAGACACTTACGCACCCACTTGCACTCACTCAGACACTGATGCACTCACCCACACCCTCATGTACCCACTCACAGACCCGGGCACACACTGATGCACCCACTAAAACACTGATGTATGTACTCTCACACCCAGAATATCTGATAGCCACTCTCACCCTAGATACACCCTCTCACATCTTTTCTCACGCTCAGAGTGGCCTCGGCATACTGGTGCCATGCATTGGCCAAAGGCCTGAGTGCAGCATAGGGGATGAGGGGTTAGGGGGAGTTGGCTGCAGGGTCTGGTTTTACCGGCAATCTCCCCTGTGCACGGCTGAAGTCCCTGCGCAGTTCACGTTTTGGTGCCACAGGTGGTTGAATTAATGTAAAGTAATGAAAATTTCTATATGTTAAAAACACCTTAGAAATTCACTGAAAAACCCAAAGGTTAGACGACGTTATGCTTTGGAAATAGATTTTTTTTTAAAACATAGACATTTACTGAAAAAAATAAAGGTTATAGGGACGTTATAGTTAGGTTGAAACTTCAAACCTACAAAACCAGTGAAATGCAGCAGTTATAGTTAACTGAGCTAACTATAACTTGCTTCCCCATAATGCACTGCTTTCGACCTCACATATTACATCACTCATTACATGGTCAGTGGCATCAATGATGGCTTCTAAAATGACATCATTGATCAGTGATGGCTGATCAAATCATCCAATATAACTATAATGTCCCTATAACCTTAGTTTTTCAGTGAATATATATATATATATATATATATATATAGAGAGAGAGAGAGAGAGCGAGAGAGAGCGCGAGTGAGAGAGAGAGAGAAATACAGAGATAGAGAGAAAACAATATCTGTCTCATATATATATATGTATATATATATATATATATATATATATATATATATATATATATAAATATAGTGAGAGAACAGGGCTGATTGCAGAGGCCCCCTAACTTTGTGCCCCAATTTTTCACTTTTTGCTGGTGTTTTCCTTACTCTGATGGTTCCCTGGGTACTGCTGACCAGTCCCAGGGCCTGTGCTCTGTGTACAATCAGTATGCAAATTAGGCTAATTATAATTGCCTAAGTCAACCTACCTATAAGTCCCTAGTATATGGTAGGGAATGTAGGTTTAGGGACCCCAGCATAGGTAGTGCACCCATAGGTGCACTGCTGAGGTGCCCAGTGTCATTTTAAAGGCAGGCATGCCTTGCTGGCTGCTTTTAAATTAAAGTTACATGCAAATTTGACTTTGGAATTAAACGTAATTCCAAAGTCTTAAACTACCTTATTTTTACATATAAGTCACCCCTAAGGTGTGCCCTATGTGCCCCTAGGGCTGGGTGCCATGTAACTATAAACAGGGGCCTTATAAAAATAGTTTTATAAGCCCTGGTGAGGTAAAACAGCAAAATTCGTTTTTCCCTCATTGTAGTGAATGGCCTCCATAGGCTGGAATGGGGAGAGTCTATTTTAATTTTAAAAATCCCCTTAAGTAACAGATACTACAAGTTTGGTATCAAATTAATTGTTATAATAAATCCCACAACGTCCAGTTGTTGGATTTATTATAACTTGTTCAGGTAAAGAGTTTTAAACTTTACCTGAAAAGTTGCCAACTTCAGCCCTTAAGTGTTTTTGCTGCTTTGCTCTGATTGGCCAGCCTCTGGCAGCCTGGCCAGGCTGCCGTGATGAGGTGTGAAGTGGCCTGGCTCAACACAAAGAGATGGGGGAGGAGATCTTCCCTCAGCAGATGGGGAATCAGGAAGGGGGAGGGCTGCCAAACTGGTCTTCAAAGGCAGAAAAGGACATTTGGAGCAACCCAGCAACACCCTCACATCCTGCAAACCCAGACAATTAGGTGCCCCCTTGATTAAGAGGGCAGGAGAAGGGTGAGTTTAGGATTTTTAGCCACACTAGTGGGTGGGCTCAGCCAGATGTAACCTCCAAAAATCACTTTCAGCCATGATGGATTTTTGAGGAATGCTGCTCCTTGGGATTGATTTTTGCCTCACTTTCAAGGAAGTGGTCATCACAGGGGGAAGGACCCTGCCCCTGATTGGAAAACCAGGACCCACTTGTTTTCCACACAGGAGCAAGGGAAAATATGGCAGAGCTGTACCCACACCTCAGATCCCTACCAGATTCCAACAAGGAAGAACTGCAGGAGAAGAAGGACTGCCCTGCTGGACCCCTGACCTGCACCTGGACACTGCACTCTAGAGGACTGCACCAGCTGCACCCTTGGGCTTCACCACAAGAAGGACTTTGCCTGGCTTCAACTGGTTCAAGGAGGGACTCCCTGTTTGCTACAGGTGAAAAATTGCTAAGCAGAGTCCCCTGCACCAACTCCTGGAGAAACCAACCAGCTTACCACTGTCCAGTGGCCAAAAAGGAGTTTGTGCAAGGTGCATTCTGGGAGTTGTAGTCCGCACCCTCAAGGAGCATCTCAGGGCTTCTGGAACCTTGGGGTGAACTGTGGATCTCAAAAGAACCCTAAAAGAACATCTGGAAGAAGATCCAGAAGTTTGGAGAACTTTTGAAAAAAAGCTTCATAGAAGGACTCACCCGCCGCGGCAACTCTAACCGTGACCCGGCCTGACTTGCAGGTTCGTCCCGGTGAAGAAAATCTCCAAAAAAGAGACTGAGTGCCTGATTACAACTTTGGCGGAGGGGGTTAATCCGTCCCAAATGTGATGGATGTCCCGCCCACCGTATTACGAGTCCATTATATCCGAAGGAACTCGTAGTATGGTGGGCGGGATATCCGTCACATTTGGGACGGATTAACGCTCTCTGCCAAAGTTGTAATCAGGCCCAGTGTCCGAACGTAGGAAGTTGACCGGAACCTCCCAGCCAGCGTATACGAGAGGGGCTCCAAGGATGTCGGATCAAGATTCAGGTTTGCCCCGGTCGAAGGATTTTCACCTCGAAAAAACGACTAAGTTCGAAGGTAAAAATCTCCACAGAGGGCTTCCGCGACGAGTATCCGAGGAAGAGCTCCATTAGGTCAGATTGGACAGGCAGGTTTGTCCGCTGAGGAAAATCTCCAGAAAAACAACTATGTCCTAAGGTAAACTTTTGACCGAGTCCTCCCGCTGGCTGTAGCCGAGCCGGGCTTCATCAAAGTCAGCCTTAAACTTTGACTTTGCCATGGTCGAGGTGCGACCAGATGACCAGATTGGCGCTTTTTGTTTCTATGCTCTAAAAGGCAAATATTATTTAACAATTCATATCCCTGGTTCCCCTTATCCAATTGTATTCATTTTGGTGTCATTTTAAAGCTAAAAATATTTCCTATTTTTATCAATTGATTTTGCATTTTTCAACTGTTTCCTGTGTTTTATTTAATTAATGTTTTGTAATATTTTAATGCTTTATGCTTTGTCTCCTAAGTTAAGCCTTGTCGCTCATTGCCAAGCCACCAAGGGTTGAGCCAGGTTTAATTTACTGAGACCTAACTGGACCTAATTGGAGGTTAGTGGCCTATTGCTAAGTGTAGGTACTTACCTGCCCTTACCAATAACCCACTTTCCAACATATATATACATATATATTTAATTATATATATATATAGAGAGAGAGAGAGAGAGAGAGAGACAGAGAGAGAGAGAGAGAGAGAGAGAGAGACAGAGAGAAAACAATATCCGTCTCATATATATATATATATATATATATATATATATATAGAGAGAGAGAGAGAGAGATCACTTTTGTCATTGTATGTGTGGATTCCCCCGGAGGATGCAATCGGCCTCCAGGGAAACAACACGCACATATAAAAGTGATCTCTTTACATATACATATGGAGAGGGAAACACTCTCTCCATATATATATGTATAGGTTATGTATATATATATATATATATATATATATATATATATATATATATATATATATATATATATATATATGTATGGGATTTAGGTAGCATTAAAAATGTCAACATAATTCTTGTGGTTATGTTCCTGCTAGAGAAAGAGATCAGACTTTTGTTTAGTGGCAATTTTGACACTATAAAGTAACACAGAAGGTTTATATGCCCACTGTAAGGAACAGATCTGTATTTTATGTGAATTGCTGTGTGGATGAGACAAGCCAGCCGTTACCTGCACTTCACAAATTCCATTTATGTGTAAGAGGGGCTTTGGAGAAATGAAGGGAAAAATTTCTGGGTGATAGTGAGGGAATCCAAGGAGGAGGTCATAGGAGGGGGAGCGGCAAAAAAACATGGCACACTGGGAGCTACCAGTACTAAAGGCTGTGATGATGGGTATGTTGCAAGGTGAAGTAATAGTGCGTCTTTTTTGTTTATTCAGTGTCTTTAGAGAGCTTGCTGATTGAGGGAAGAAGCGAAGGTAGGGTGACTGATATTTATTATTGCACACATCACACACAAACACTCACTAGCAGTTTTGTCACCATATCTGCCTTGTACGCAGGCTAGTGTTTTAGAGGGACAGTTTAGCCAGCAGTACTGATGACGTCTCGTTGGATGACTGCTGCTGAAGCTGTAACTCGGATTATGGCTGACAGCTCTGAGGCAGGATCAGGGACTGAGACAGCAGATACTAAGACAGCATCTGAGGGAGAGGACAATGGAGCAGAATCTGGGAATGATTTTTCAGTCGACGGAGTCCCATTCCATGACATCTCTTCCAGTGATTCTGAGGGAGACAATGTAGGAGGCTGGCCTGGCTTGTAGTGGGTACCAAGGGGTACTTACACTCTGTACCAGGTCCAGTTATCCCTTATTAGTGTAGAAGAGGTGTTTCTAGCAGCTTAGGCTGATAGAAGGTAGCTATAGCAGAGCAGCTTAGGCTGAACTAGGAGACATGCAAAGCTCCCACTATACCACTGGTGTCATGTGCACAATATCATAAGAAAACACAATACACAGATATACTAAAAATAAAGGTACTTTATTTTTATGACAATATGCCAAAAGTATCTCAGTGAGTACCCTCAGTATGAGGATGCCAAATATACACAAGATATATGTACACAATACCAAAAATATGCAGTAATAGCAAAAGGAAGTAATGCAAGCAATGTAAAGTTACAGTAGATTGCAATAGGAGCACATAGGTATAGGGGCAACACAAACCATATACTCCAAAAGTGGAATGCGAACCACGAATGGACCCCAAACCTATGTGAGCTTGTAGAGGGTCGCTGGGACTGTAAGAAAACAGTGAGGGTTAGAAAAATAGCCCACCCCAAGACCCTGAAAAGTAGGTGTAAAGTGCACCTATAACCCCCAGAGAGCACAGAAGTCGTGATAAGGGGATTCTGCAAGGAAGACCAACACCAGCAAAGCAACAACAGTGGATTTCCGTACCTGAGGACCTGTAAGACAAGGGGACCAAGTCCAAGAGTCGTGACAGTATCGAGAGTGGGCAGATGCCCAGGAAATGCCAGCTGAGGGTGCAAGGAAGCTGCCACCGGATGGAAGAAGCTTTGTGTTCTGCAAGAACGAAGAGGACTAGGAACTTCCCCTTTGGAGGATGGATGTCCCATGTTGTGAAGAAGCTTGCAGAGGTGTTCCCACGCAGAAAGACCACAAACAAGCCTTGCTAGCTGCAAGGGTCGCGGTTAGGGTTTTTGGATGCTGCTGTGGCCCAGGAGGGACTAGGATGTCGCCACTTAGATGAGGAGACAGATGGGGCACCCTGCAAGTCAGGGAGCCCTCACAGAAGCAGGCAGCACCCACAGAAGTACTGGAACAGGCACTTAGAAGAGGAGTGAACCGGAGTCCACCCAAAGTCACAAAAGGGAGTCCCACGACGCCGGAGGACAACTCAGAAGGTTGTGCACTGCAGGTTAGAGTGTCGGGGACCCAGGCTTGGCTGTGCACGAAGGAAATCCTGGAAGAGTGCACAGGAGCTGGAGCAGCTGCAAATCCCGCGGTACCCAGCAATGCAGTCTAGCGTGGGGAGGCAAGGACTTACCTCCACCAAACTTGGACTGAAGAGTCACTGGACTGTGGGAGTCACTTGGACAGAGTTGCTGAGTTCCAGGGACCACGCTCGTCGTGCTGAGAGGGGACCCAGAGGACTGGTGATGCAGTCTTTTGTTGCCTGCGGTTGCAGGGGGAAGATTCCGTCGACCCACGGGAGATTTCTTCAGAGCTCCTGGTGCAAGAAGGAGGCAGGCTACCCCCAGAGCATGCACCACCAGGAAACAGGCGAGAAAGCCAGCAGGATGAAGTGATACAAGGTTGCAGTAGTCGTCTTTGCTACTTTGTTGCGGTTTTGCAGGCGTCCTGAGCAGTCAGCTGTCGATCCTTTGGCAGAAGGTGAAGAGGGAGATGCAGAGGAACTCTGATGAGCTCTTGCATTCGGTATCTGAAGAATTCCCCAAAGCAGAGACCCTAAATAGCCAGAAAAGGAGGTTTGGCTACCTAGGAAGGAGGATAGGCTAGTAACACAGGTAAGAGCCTATCAGAAGGAGTCTCTGACGTCACCTGCTGGCCCTGGCCACTCAGAGCAGTCCAGTGTGCCAGCACACCTCTGAATCCAGGATGGCAGAGGTCTGGGGCACGCTGGAAGAGCTCTGGGTACCTCCCCTGGGAGGTGCAGGTCAGGGGAGTGGTCACTCCCCTTTCCTTTGTCCAGTTTTGCGCCAGAGCAGGGCTGGGGGATCCCTGAACCGGTGTGGACTGGCTTATGCAGAGATGGGCACCATCTGTGCCCATCAAGGCATTTCCAGAGGCTGGGGGAGGCTACTCCTCCCCAGCCCTGACACCTTTTTCCAAAGGGAGAGGGTGTCCTTTGTTCTGCCTTCCTGGGCCAGGCCTGGCTGGACCCCAGGAGGGCAGAAACCTGTCTGAGGGGTTGGCAGCAGCAGCAGCTGCAGTGAAACCCCGGGAAAGGTAGTTTGGCAGTACCTGGGTCTGTGCTAGAGACTCAGGGGATCATGGAATTGTCTCCCCAATGCCAGAATGGCATTGGGGTGACAATTCCATGATCTTAGACATGTTACATGGCCATGTTCGGAGTTACCATTGTGACGCTATACATAGGTAGTGACCTATGTATAGAGCACGCGTGAAATGGTGTCCCCACACTCACAAAGTCCAGGGAATTTGCCCTGAACGATGTGGGGGCACCTTGGCTAGTGCCAGGGTGCCCACACACTAAGTAACTTTGCACCCAACCTTCACCAGGTGAAGGTTAGACATATAGGTGACTTATAATTACGGAAGTGCAGTGGTAAATGACTGTGAAATAACGTGGACGTTATTTCACTCAGGCTGCAGAGGCAGGCCTGTGTAAGAATTGTCAGAGCTCCCTATGGGTGGCAAAAGAAATGCTGCAGCTCATAGGGATCTCCTGGAACCCAAATACCCTGGGTACCTCAGTACCATATACTAGGGAATTATAAGGGTGTTCCAGTATGCCAATGTGAATTGGTGAAATTGGTCACTAGCCTGTTAGTGACAATTTGGAAAGCAGAGAGAGCATAACCACTGAGGTTCTGGTTAGCAGAGCCTCAGTGAGACAGTTAGTCATCACACAGGGAACACATACAGGGCAAACTAATGAGCACTGGGGCCCTGGCTGGCAGGGTCCCAGTGACACATACACTAAAACAACATATATACAGTGAAATATGGGGGTAACATGCCAGGCAAGATGGTACTTTCCTACAGACAATGAGGACAGTTGTGCTGTCCCTTGGCAAGCACAGTCTGTGCAGCAGAACAACAGCGGGGTAGCCCAACCCAGAGAGCAGGTGTGTGTGGTGGCAAGCACATAAAAAACGCTCTCTTGGCAGCACCCCCAATTTAGTTCAGCTCCCAAATTCCACCTTTTACTGGTGACGCTGGATGTAAAGTCAACACGGCCAACTTTTTGACAGTCAACTATGTCCATCTCTTTTCGGATGTTTGCGTGCAGACCAATTTCTGAGGGAGCTTCTTGGTCATGCCAGTGGACTCTCACTTCGCTGGCGGAGTTGAAGATAATATTGTGCCTTACGCTCAAAATGGCATTAGTGAAGAAAACCACCTGACAGTTATACTGGACAAATCATATGGGTGTGGTAACCCCCTTCTTTGCAGAGGGCTGCGACAGGGAAGGGCCCAAATCGTATTTTTGAGGCATCAAAATTATCTATCTTAAAACTACCAGGGTTTGTAAGGTGAGCACCTGCGTTTTGGGACCTGGGCTCGGCAGCCATATAGGGAAACCAACCCGACCCAGACATTTCTGAAAACTAGACACCCAGGGGAGTCCACAGAGGTGTGGCTTGTGTGGATTCCCTGAAGTCTTCTTATGCAGAATACCCTGCAAATGTGAAATGTTGAAAAAACCCTCTATTTTACATTGTATTTCTGTCACACAAACTACGGGAATATGCAGAGATCCACAAAATTCCTATACCCAGTATTTCCCCACTAGTCCTGATAAAACACTACCCCACTTGTGAGCCTGTGTCTAGAGCCTTCTCCAGGAATGTAAGGAATACCATTAACTGTTGTGTGATCCATTCCTGTAACGGGCACTAAGCCAAGGCACAACAGTGGGGTAGAGTTTTTTTCAGGACATGATGGGAAATGCTGGGTGGAAAGTAGTTTGTAGATCCCTGCATATTCCTGTAGTTTACATCACAGAAATGCAAGGAAAAATAGTGCTTTTATTTAACATTTTACCTCTGCAGGGCATTCTGCAGAAAAAAAGTTGGGGAATCCTCACAAGTCATACCTCCCTGGACTACCCTGTATGTCTACTTTTCAAAAATGTCTGGGTTTGATAGGTTTCCCAAATGGTTTTCTATCCCAGGACTAATTGGTACATTTACCTTTGTGAGCATTATTGCCACAATACATTTTGGGACCTTCGCTATCATGGGCACTTGGCCTTCCCATACAAGTAAGCCACCAATTTTATTGAGAGACTTAGGGAAATGCTGGGTGGAAGGAAGTTTGTGGCTCCCCTCAGATTTAAGAACTTGGCGTCACTGAAATGCGAGGAAAATGTGTTTTCTGGATACATTTTGGAGGTTTGCAAAGGTTTCTGGGTGACAGGATCTGGTGAGATCCCCACAAGTCAAACATTCTGGATATCTCTAGGTGTCTAGTGTTCAAAAATTTATAGCTTGCTAGGTTTCCCTAGGTGCTAGCTGAGCTAGAGACCAAAATCCACAGCTAGGCACTTTGCAAAAAATTAGTCTGTTTTCATTGGAAAAATGTGATGTGTCCATGTTGCGTTTTGGGGCATTTCCTGTCACAGCCACTAGGCCTACCCACACAAGTGAGGTACCATTTTTATCAGGAGACTTTGGAAAATGCTGGGTGGATAGAAGTTTGTAGCTCTTCGGAGACCCCAGAACTTTGCACCATGAAATGTGAGGAAAATGTTTTTTCTAGACAAATGTTGAGGTTTGCAAAGGATTCTGGGTGACAAAGCCTGGTGGAAGCCCCACAAGTCACCCCATTCGGGACTCCCTAATGTGTCTAGTTAAAAATAATATATGGGTTTGCTGGGATTGGCTGAGCTAGAGGCCAAAATCCAGAGCTAGGCTCTTTGCAAAAAATGCATCTGTTTTCTTCAGAAAATGTGATGTGTCCATGTTGTGTTTTGGGGCGTTTCCTTTTCACGGGCACTAGGCCTAACCACACAAGTGAGGTACCATTTTTATCGGGAGACTTGGGGAAATGCTGGGTAGAATGAGGTTTGTGACTTCGCTCAGATTCCAGAGTTTCCATCACCAAAATATGAGGAAAATGAGTTTTCCCCCAAATTCTGAGGTTTGCAAAGGATTTTGGGTGTCAAAATCTGGTGAGAGCCCCAAAGGTCACCCTATCCTGAATTTCCCTAGGTGCCTAGTTTTCAAAAATATGTAGATTTGGTAGGTTTCCATAAGTGGTGGCTGAGCTAGAGGCCAAAATAAATTGCAAGCGCATTGGAAAAAAAGTTTTCAGTATAAAAATGTGATGTGTCCTCTTTGTGTTTAAGGTGTTTCTTGCTACGGGACCTTGGCCTACCCACACAAGTGAGGTACCATTTTTATCGGGAGACTTAGGCGAATGCTGGGTGGAAAGAAGTTTGTGGCTCCTCTTAGATTCTAGAACTTTGCATTGCTGAAATTTGAGACAAATGTGTTTTTTAGACATATTTTAGGTTTGCTATGGATTCTTGATGACAGAACCTAGTTAGAGCCCCCACAAGTCACCCCATTCTAGATTCCCATAGGTGTCCAGTTTTGAAAAATGTATAGGTTTGCTGGGTTTCTCCAGGTGCCGGCATAACTAGAGGCCAAAATCCACAGCTAGGCAGTTTGTCAAAAATGAGTCCTTTTCCAGTGGAAAAATGCAATGGGTCTATGTTGCGTTATGAGGTGTTTCCTGTTGCGGGCACCAGGCCTACCCAAACCAGTGAGGTACAATTTTTATCGGGAAACTTAAAGAAGCACACTCTGGTAGACATGTTAAGGCTATTATATTTATCTACATTTGTGCCTTCCAAATGTAAGACAGTGTGTAAGGAAGAAGTCATTTTGAGAAACGTCATGTAATTCACATGCTAGTATGGGGACCCCTGAATTCAGAGATGTGCAAATAACCACTGCTTCTAAACTCCATATCTTGTGCCGATTTTGGAAATACATAGCTTTACTTGATACCTATTTTTCACTCTTTAAATTTTACCAAATGAATTGCTATATACCCGGTATACAATGAAAACCCATTGCACAGTGCAGCTCATTTATTGGCTCTGGGTACGATAGGTGTTTGATGAAAAGGGTCCAGTAGAAGTAATGGTATATTGCTTTAAAAAAATAGCCATAGTTGGAAAAAGCTACAGAAGAAAACATACACAGAAAAAGATGTTTTTTTGAAGTCAATTTCAATATTTTTTTATTTCAACTGTTACTTTCTATAGGAAAACTTTGAAGGACCTTAATGAATGGCACCTTGCTGAATTCAGGATTTTGTCTACACTCTGAGAAATGTTTAGCTGTCTGGGATTCACCATTGGTTTCATACCCATTTCTGTCACTAACTGGAAGGAGGCTGAAAGCACAAAAAAGAGTAACAATGGGGTATGTCCATGAAAAATGGCAAAACTGTGTTGAAAAAATTGGTTTACTGATTTCAGTCTGCCTGTTCCTGAAAGCTGGGCAGATGGTGATTTTAGCACTGCAAATCCTTCATTGATCCCATTTGCACAGAAAAAACAGATGCTTTTGTCTGCAGGACTTTTTTCCCATTTTCTCAAAAAACCCAAATTTTTGCTGTATTTTGGCTAATTTCTCGGTCTCCTAAAGGGGAAATTTTATATATAGCATTCTGTATAGCATTTTAATTCCCAATTATTTGTAAATATACATTTATATAACTAAGAACATAAAATTATTAACATACATTAAAAAATAAAAAATACGCTATATTTGTGTATATATTCTATATATAGAATATATACATAATTAAATTAAATAATTAAATGACTAATACAACATTAAGTTAACCAATAAATAAAAAATTAGTTTAAAATATGTATTTCCCTCCTTTCTACTCAAGAAACCACAACGCTCAATAAATGTTAATAAAATATGCACAAACCATGATAAAATTAAAATAATAAATGCATACAATTATTAAAAGGCAAATATAAATATAAAATGTTGTAATTAATAAATAAACAGTAAATTAAAAACTATCAAAAATTACCATAAGAAATAATCAGTTCAAAGAAGAACATAATTATCTGTTACACATGTAATTTAAGCACAAAATGAATAAAAACATGTGTTTAAATAAATTCCCACCCCTACAAAGCCAACAACCATCAACCAAAATATATATTACTAATGTAAATATTCAAAAATAAAATTGAAATTTAAATTACAAGTGACCAATTAACTAATTTACATAATTACTAATTAAATTTTTATTAACATAAAAAAATGTCATTTAGTAATTAAATGCACCCACAATGAATAATGACAGTAATTACACTATACTTAAAAACATAAAACAATTACAATAATAATGTTTACACCTGAATGTATTATACATATTAATGTGTTTTTAATAAATCAAAATTAATTTTAATACTACAGCTATATTGACATAAACAATATTATGTACAACGGTAATATTAAAATGATATTAAATACAAAAAACTGGTAGTCTTAACTCCTATATTCTGTAACGCAATATTTTTGTAGTGACAATATTTTTGACCTGGTATGATATTTATGAATCAGTTAGTTATGTCATTCACTGTTATAACACCAGGAGCTCCACTGAAGGCATATAACTCCCCTTTTGCCAGGTGGAGACCTCTATATTTAGTGAATGTTCATCCATCGGGGATTTGTAGACCATGACATGATGACCTGGTAGCCCATGTTGTTAAAATGACCTGGTGTATACATATTTCTCATGAAAAACACATTTTTCTAACATTCAAGGGTACTGTTTTCTATATGTCAACAACAGATTTTATTCATTTTGTAAAGCAATACTTTTCCCACCTCCATATTATCTTTCTCTAAAAATGTAATTGGCGATAGTGATTGCACTAATCCAATGTCATTTTGAAGGCTTTCACAGTGCGGTTGCATTCTGCCACATCATTTCAATCAGCAAGAAATAATTTATGAGATTTTATTCAAGATTGACAAATTTACAGAAGATAATTATAAAGTTGCTGAACATATTTCACAACGTCAGTTCAAACTGGAAAGTCAACTGTGAAAAATGACAGCGGTTGACAAGTAGAATACAAATGTTTTTTCTTCTGACTTAACCATGTTTACTTTGCAATGAATACTTAAATCAAGAAAAAGATATTGAACACAATCTGCTTTCTTCATTTGTACAGCTTTCAATTTGACTGGATGCTAGACGGTGTTAATTTTCTTTTGTTTTTGAATGCTGCATAGACCAATTGATTACATTTCGCAGAAGTGTTCACCTGTAGCTTCAGGGAAAACATTTTCATGAAGCAAAACACCATACTAATGAAAATGCAAATTGCACTGCATGCTTCTTGACTCACTTTAGATAGAGAGATTGGGCTGCGGCGATAAAGTAAAGTAAATAAGGTTACCTTTCCCTAACTGAAGAAGGTAGTATTTTGTCACTGTAAACAAAGGTGGTGGGCCGTTTCATATTACATCAAAAGGCTCTGCATGGTGGTTGCATATGCTTATAAAACGTGTCAGGGCTTTGTTAGAACGTCTTGGAATTAAAATCCAATATGTGTATGGTTTTAAAATCCAACATACATGTGTATGGCTTTGTTGTTGTATGAACGAGAAATATAAATATTGCTATTTGAACTGGAAAGTGGGCCGAAAAGAATGGGTCTATGTTACAAATTGGCGAAATATGGCACCAAAGACAGCAGCCCTACCACACAAGCCACACAATGCGACTGAGTATGTTAAGGTGTTCACCTCGTGGTTAAAATGTTTATCCCCTGAACCAACTTTCATGTCTCTGACTGAAGCCAATTTATGGTTGGGGGGTGTTCCAACCTATGGCAGAATGACAGACCTATTGTCGATTATGTTAACCCCTTTGCTGCCAGGCCTTTTCCCCCTCAGGTGCCAGTCCTTTTTTTTGGCTATTTGGGGCAGTTTGCGCTTAGGCCCTCGTAACTTTTTGTACACATAAGCTACACATGCCAAATTAGCGTCCTTTTTTTCGAACATCCTAGGGATTCTAGAGGTACCCAGAGTTTGTGGGTTCCCCTGAAGAAGACCAAGAAATGAACCAAAATACAGCTAAACATTGTTTTTTTTTCAGAAAAACTGGAAAAAGGGCTGCAGAAGAAAGCATGTGTTTTTATTCCTGAAAATGGCATCAACAAAGGCCTTGCGGTACTAAAATCACCATCTTCCCAGCTTTCAGGAACAGGCAAACTTGAATCAGAAAACTAAATTTATTAACACAATTTTGACATTTTACTGGGACATACCCCATTTTTACTATTTTGTGTGCTTTCAGCCTCCTTCCAGTTAGTGACAGAAATGTGTATGAAACTAATGCTGGATCCTGGACAGATGAAGATTTCTGGAAAGTAGACAAAATTCCGAATGCAGCAAGGGGTCCCTACAAGGGGACCCTACAAGGTTTTTCTACTGAAAATAACAGCTGGAATAAAAAAACATTGAAATTGAGGAGAAAAAAGCAATTTTTCTCCACGATTTACTCTGTAACTTTTTCCTGTGATGTCAGAATTTCAAAAGTAATATATGGTTACATCTGCTGGACTCTTCTGGTTGTGGGGATATATTGGGCTTGTAGGTTCATCAAGAACCTATAAAGGCATTGCACCTCGTATACAGCAATACATTTAGTGAAATATGAAGAGTGAAGAATAGGTATCAAGGAAACCTTTGTATTTCCAAATGGGCACAACATAAGGTGTCGATAAGCAGTGGTTCTTTTCACAACTCTGAATTCCGGGGTCTCCATAATAGCATGTGAATTACAGGGCATTTCTCAATTAGTCTTATTTTTTACACACTGTCTTACATTTGGAAGAAAAAAATGTAGAGAAAGACATGGGGCAATAATACTTGTTCTGCTATTCTGTATTCCCCCAAATCACTTGATAAAAATGGTACCTCACTTGTGTAGGAAGGCCTAATGACCGTGACAGGAAACGCAACATGGACACATCACATTTTTACATTGAAATTAAATGTGTTTTTTTGGAAAGTGTCTAGCTGTGGATTTTGGCCTTTAGCTCAACCGGCAACTACGGAAACCTACAAAACCTGTTCATTTTTTAAAACTAGACACCTAAGGGAATCCAGGATGAGGTGACTTGTGGGGCTCTCACCAGGTTCTGTTACCAAGAATCCTTTGCAAACCTCAAAATTTGGCCAAAAAAAAACACTTTTTCCTCACATTTTGGTGACAGAAAGTTCTGGCATCTGAGAAGAGCCACCAATTTCCTTCCACCCAGCGTTCCCCTGAGTCTTCTGATAAAAATGGTACCTCACTTGTGTGGGTAGACCTAGTGCACTTAAAAGGAAATGCCCCAAAACACTATGTGGACACCTCAAAATTAGCAAATACAAAACTACCTGTTTTTGGGGGGGACCTACGTTTTTGGTCCTGGGCTCAGCAGCCATATAGGTAAATCTACCAAAACCAAACATTTCTGAAAACTAGACATGTGAGGGAGTCTAGGGAGGTGTGACTTGCGTGGATCCCCCAGTGTTTTCTTACCCAGAATCCTCAGCAAACCTCCAATTTAGCTACAAAAAATCACATTTTTCCCATATGTCTGTGTGGGATAACCGCACCGGGACACATTTCCTACCACCCAACTTTCCCCTCAGTCTCCCGGTAAAAATGATACCTCACTTGTGTAGGTGGGCCATGTGCCTGTGACAAGGAAGCGCCAAAAACATGTCAAAATTGAGGGGGAACCAAGCGGGTCCAAAAGGGCAGTTTGAAAAAAAAAACATTTCTAGGCTGACAAGGGGGGCAGAATTTTTATCGGTGTAGATGCGACAATGCTGGGTGGTAGGAATTTTGTGGATTCCTGTAGATTCTGGAAGATTCCATCACAAAAATGTGGGAAAAATGTGTGATTTCATGCAAAGTTTGAGGTTTGCAGGGCATTGTGGGTAAGAAAATGGTGCAGGTGCATGTGAAGCACACCATCCTGGACTCACCAGATGTTTAGTTTTCAGATGAGTCTAGGTCTTGTGGATTCTTCTATATGGCAGCGTCCCAAAGACCAAAAAGTGCAGCCCTCACCATTCCAAGTGGGATGATTTTGAGAGTTAGACAAGCTCTCATGGCCCAAATGTAAAACCAAAACCCCAAATTATCAAATGTCCTCTTGCCTGTTGTGGGATAAGATGTTTTAGTGTGCGGGGGAGAGCTGAAAGACTGTTACCCCCCTTCAGTTGGGGTGGGGCATAACCATGCCCATACTGGTTGGTAGCCACCACTCCACTATTTCTTTTTTAATTCCCTGGCATCAAGTAGGCTTGCTGCCCCCCCTTGGGGAGTGGATCAGGGGTAATTGACCCATCTGCTCACTGGTGGGCAGAACAACTTTGGCCTGATTTATTTGGGGTGGGGGTATGGTTATACCCCCACCCTCTTTTTTAAAAATATTATCACTGGTCTCTGGTGGGTTTTCTGCCCCCCTTGGGGGCAGATGGGCCTTCCAAAAATTGCCAGATGGGGCAGATATGACCAACAGTAATGTACCCCATGGGGAGCGACCCTTGCCCAAGGGGCTGCCCCCCAAACATAACACACACATACACACACACTAATCCCTGGTGCCTAAGTGGTTTCTGCCCCTGGGCTCAGATCGGCCTCATAGAAACAGGGGAGCATAAATGGCCTAAAATAAATTTGCCCCCCAGGGGAGGGACCCTTGCCTAAGGGCTCACTCCACTTGCGTGAAATTGCTGCAAGAAAAAAAATCCCTGGTGCCTAGTGGTTTCTGCCCCAAACGCTGATCTGCCACCAAGGAGGGCAGAAATGGCTTAAAACTAATGTCCCCCCCCCAGGAGAGCGACCCTTGACTAAGGGGTGGCACCCTTACATGAAACTGACATTAAAAAAAAACTGTGGTGTCTAAAGGTTTCTGCCCTCCTTGGGGGCAGATTGGCCTAACAAAAATAGGCTGATCTGCCCCCAAGAGGGGCAGAAATGGCCTAAAGACAATTTGCCCCCCAGGGGAGTGACCCTTGCCTAAGGAATCACTCCCCACATATAAAAGTTAAAAAAATATGTATATATATCCCTGGTGTTTAGGGGTTTCTACTCAAATACAGCCCAAACCACTGGACGGAATTACACCAAATTTGGCAGAAAGCTAATTCTTAGTCAAGAAAAATCTCTTTCTAATTTGGTGTAAATCTTTCAGTAGTTTTGGAGTAATCAATGACAAGAGATTTATGTAAATCTAGAGATGCAGATCCACCACAGATCCACCATGGTGGATATGGGGAACCACGCACCAACAGTAATGCTGTGATTGGATGACACAACCTGACAGAAAAGTTGCAGCTCCCATTTTGTCTATCGGAACTCAGTCATGAGGGGGTGGAATCAAGTTGAAATAGGGTGCTAGGGGTTAGGATAGAGATATCCTGACTCCAAAGGACTAATAGAGGGGTCTGTGAGGGACCCCTCATAGGCCAGAAATTTCCCCAAAACATTTTTTGGGTGTGTGTACGGATCTACAGAACCTCAGAGGCACTCAGCCCAGCTCCATGTGAATCAGCAGCAGGTATGCAGATATGCAGACCTAGGCACCAATCAAAAAAAAAAAACACACAATCACACACTCACTCACTCAAACATGCATTCACACACACACCCACTCACACATGCACAAAACCACTACCACAACCAGTTACAGACCCACCCAGCCACTCTTACACCCACTCACAAACCCACTCACACATTCACACACCCACTCACATACCCACACAGCCCACTCACACACCCATTCACACACTCACACACCCACAAAACCACTAGCTCACCCATTCACAGATCCACACAACCATTCACACACACCCACTCACACAGCCATTCACACACACACACACTGAATGGCCCACAAAAATACACTGACATAACCACATATGTAGCTACTTACTTGCTTTTAGTATGCAATCTAATAGTGTGCAATCTAAAGTTAAATGCAGTCTGTATTTGCTTTTCAGATATCTACTTTTGTTTAAAGAGAAATGGAAGATGGAATGGTGAGGTGAATATGAAATAAGCAATTATGTTTGTTGACAGCATCCATAAACTGTGCAACAGATGCCGTTTTTAGTGCAACTAGCATTTGGCATTTGCTACAATAAGTGACCATGCATTCTAGTTGTGGTGAATCAATGAGGATATGAACCATCTGGTCAAGACATAAGAGACCCTCATATGGTACAGCTGCTGACGATGATGCATCACCTTCCCTCCCTGTTTTCCTCTTGTGATATGTGCATCTATGTATGTTTTTCAGGTATTATGAAACAGAGCACGTGCCATGGGAATACTT
This sequence comes from Pleurodeles waltl, assembly GCF_031143425.1. Taxonomy (NCBI): domain Eukaryota; kingdom Metazoa; phylum Chordata; class Amphibia; order Caudata; family Salamandridae; genus Pleurodeles; species Pleurodeles waltl. The sequence goes on along the minus strand of NC_090436.1, from coordinate 724,292,449 downwards.
CTTCACAATGCCTCTTTACAGTTTTTGGTGCATGTATTGCACTGGACAAATTTTAGGAAGGACTTTCTTTTCTCCTGAAGGGATGGAGAAATATCTTCAAGCACCAGAGAAATTCTTCTTCATCCTACTCTTCCCCTTGTCTTCTATCTTCAGCAGAAGACATCTTAATTTTGAAACCCTCTTCTTTTGAAAAAACAATGGAGCTGTGCTTTTGAGTCTGTCACTAGAGCAATGTAAAACCTAAATAAGTGATTTAGGGTGTGGTTTGCTAAGTGGATGGGTAGAGACTTGGGGCCTGAGTTAGATCTTGATGGGCTTCCATTCTCCTGCCATGACAGCAGTTCCAAGTACTCCATCAAAGTGACTTCTGTATCTGTATGGTGGTTAAACCTCCATCTGTGTCAACAAAGCGTAGTCCACTACGTAACCAGTTTACCTATGCCAATGCAGCGGATTCCAATGCTGGCTAACATTACTCTGTCGCTGTCAGGGTAGTGGGACTTCGCAAACCATATTTAGATTTCACAATCATGTTGGCATTGTACTGGTGACAGATTCCTGATGGTGGGAGTCCATTGTGGGACCCTCCCTCAACATTTTACTATGTCTGTGGATATTGGATGGATGCCAGCAGCACACACCTGATGTATATTGGCTAATTGTGAACATCTGCATACACCACTATAAAACACACTCCAATTCAAGCCATGATCCTTTGCCATTCCACTGCATAACACCATTTTGCTGCTAAATTTGCCACTCAGAAGTCAAGTTTTATTATTTTTTTCCTCCCTCTATTTTTAGTTACTCAAAATGGCAGGGAGGGAAAATCCCTGAATTACAGAGGGAGAATTGTCAGTCATGGTGGATTCAATTATTAGAGTAGAGCCACAATTGTTTGGCGCCCAAGCACAAAATACAACCTTAACCCAGAAAAGGCAAATGTGGCCCAGAATCGGAGATAAGATGAATGCTGTAGCAAACAACCTGCTCAAAGAAGAGGAAATTAGGAAGAGGAGGAGTGATCTGCATTGGATAATGTGTTCCCTGGCCTCCAAGCAAAACCCGGAGGCCCAGAAGTCTGGTGGTAGTTCTCCCAGCCCCACTTACAACTTCTCCCCTGGGATGAGAAGATCTTGCAGATCCTACAACCTGAAGGCTTGACAGGAAACCCAGGTGGAGTGGAGACTAGTAAGTTGGACTTATCAATGCCTCTCTAATAAGGAATATAGTTTTTGCGCTTAAGTTGGCTGTTAATAATGTTTTTAGACCCTTATAAAACATAGAAATCAAAATTTAAAGCATCAAAATATATTGTTATATTCAAGTTAGATGCATTATGGTTGTATCTCTCTTTGTATCAATATGTGTTATCATGATGTGTGTTGTTCTCCATGGAGCATTCCTTGCATTTACCTAGTTTGTTGGTTTGTTTCAATGCATGTTGTTGTACTTAAGATAACAGTTTCCAAAGTCCAACTATTTGCACATGAAGTAATAGTGCTTCTAAGTGTTCTTTTCACATATTTACTTTATTCACATATGTGTTTACATATTGCAAATGTGTGTCCATTTACATTGCAAATATTTGACTAGGTATGTTTAACTCACAATTTTACAAGTGTTGTTAATGGTGAATAGAAATGACTACAACTACCAAGGTGCTCTGTTTCTGTCTCTGGAAAATAATATTGTATTGTTAGGTTGGTCATTCTCTCTTTTCTTCCATATGTGTCATCCATGCATTTTCGTGCATCTTATCCTATGTATGAAATGTCATTCATTTGAGTCTAGTATGATATCACCTTCTTGTTCTTTCATTGAATTGATGTAATTGGTTTCACACATCATAGTATGTTGACCTAAAGAATGCTGAATATAAGTAGTATTGATAGTCACTTTACAATGTTCATATGATGACTAATGCCATTAATTCTTCTAGTTGTATAATATTCTGATTTTTAGCCTGCTAGGTGGTGGAATGGTTTAATTATCAATTCTCCTCTCTACTTTGTCGGGTTGAATGTTTAGTATATGCAATCTACACTTTCTAAATAACCGTTTTCCTTTTCAGGACATCTCTTCACCTATATTTCTGAAGTTTGCATGTGTGTAAATTGAACTGAATGTGTAATTTTCAAAAAATCCCAGACAGGTCCAATCATTCCATTAACAATCATTTTACTTTTAGGTTGCTTCATCTGCAGCTGAAGACAGATTTGATGTACAATCCAGACTTTTAATATGAGTATTGTTTGTAATTCATACTAGGTCCCACACCCAGAGTCAGTGGACAACCGTCTGCCACTGAGGATACCTCCTCTCCAGACAAGGATCAAGCCTTCAGTGAGGACACAACTCCTGCAAGTCCGGATGAGGAGCTGCCTGGTCCATCTGGTCTGCCTGGGAAGCCGGCTCCAGTGAGTCTCCTCGGCCCATAATTATACCTCCTTCTCCAGCTGCAATAACACCTCAGCCTCAGGATACCTCTAATTCAAGTGTCCAAAGAAACATGACAACCATATTGATACCCCCAGTCCTGACTGCAGTTGAGCCAACACCACCACCTCCAGTTCAGTCAGGAACTAGTGATGTGGGCACAAGGGCACAGGGTAGTGTGGGCAGGGACCATGGGAGGGAATCTGTGGTCCAGCAAAGTGAGGCCACTGGGTACACTATCACCCAGACCACCATCAACCAAGTCTTGGGAGCCTTACTTCAGTCCTAAGACATGATGGGCCAGGTCCAAACAGAGCTCCTGGACATGAAGCATTTGCAGAGGGAGCACAATGTAGAGATGCAGTATCTCAACTTAAATGTGTGCTCCCTAACTGGGGCGAAGTTTGCTATTTATCACCATATATGCAGGACGTTTCCAGTACCACAGACAGGGAGGCCCTGCCACAACAGGAAACAGCTCCACATACCCAGTCCTGGATCCCCCCCCCCCAGGAGAGGATGTTCATCTGGAGCACTGGGAGAGGATAGCAAAACCTCTACCACCAACAGCAAGAGAAACAAAACCTAACTTTCTCCAGTATATGACTACCATTCACTCTGTGAACTATATTCTGGAAACATTTATAATTTTGAGGACAGTTGTATTTTGCACCTTGGACTTTAAACAATGCTGCCTCTACAATAATAATTTCATTCACCATGATTGATGTTTATTTTGGGTTTTTCCTTTCCTTTTTGGTTTTCATCATATTTAAGTGTATTTGTGTTAGTCAAAAAGAAGTAAAAAACCACAGTCAAAGACTGGTGTTTTTTCTTTTGGTATTTTCATTTTATTTCTTACTTCCATCAAAATTTGGAAAAAAGCTAATAATTAATAAGATTAATTCCCAAATAAAATGTTTCTCCCTTTCCCAAAAAAACAAACACCACAAATCCTGAGGTATTGATTTCACACCTTTGTCAAACATTGTCAAACTTTCAGAAAAGATTTACAATCCAGGCATAAACCAAATAGTCTGTGCCATTTTTATCTTTACTGATCAAGACCTTGACACCATGGAAGAAAGGGAAATACTCCTAAAATGCAGATTCAATACGCAAAACTATTTTTGAATCATGTCATCAGCTGGACCCAGGCATCCTGCCTCTCAATAGGAATCCCACATCAATAACACCAATAGTCAAAATCATGGCAGTACTACGTTTTGTAGCTGCAGGATCATTTTACACATTGTGGCAGTATCTGGTGGAATGGCATAACCAACTTTCTATGGTATGTTACAAAACGCTATTTCCACTATGATGAGACACATCAACAGCTTCCTATACAACACAAAATGTAGATTTGCCAATGTGAAGGGAGATATACACATGTGGTTAGAGCAAATTAAGCAGCACATATTGCCTTGGTCGCAGCATTCAACAGAAAACAGGTCCAGTGCAATCTCAAAAGCTTCCATTCAATCACTGTGAAAGTGTCACGTTGTAGATGCTCCTCAGACTCGGCGCGATGCAAATAAGGGTCCGCCTCCTGACTCCACCAAGTCACCTATATAAACCACGGTGCATTGGAGTAATCGGGTGAGGGAAGGAAGGGGAAGGAACAGCAGGGACGGGATATCTGTAAAGAGAGGAATACACAGTGTTAATATCACATTGCCTGTCTACTCTCGCAATGTCTCGCTAAAGTACCAACGACTGTACCTGCCCATAACTCATGAGGGCAGAACTAATCCAACACCTATCTGTGCTCCATCTGAATCATAGATGGACGCCCCAAGCCAACAATTAATACCGATGATCTCCAAGGGGTTGCTCAACACCCACATTTATACAAGATAGTCACGAAATAATGAGGAGACAGAAACAAAGAGAAAGGGAATAAAATTAACGATGATAAGAACATATCTCGTAGTCCTTTCTATGACTCAGTTAATCCACTAAGCCCCAGGTCATAGTCACGCAATTTGTAGGAATAACCCGGTGTTAATTCATTACGTATCGAAAAGAAAAATCGTCCCGGCAGTTCAATTCCCGCAAAAATAAACATTAACCCCTTGTCGAAGCCAAACATATAATGTTCTCTGGCCCCAAGGATAATCGTGCTTTATTGGTAACTCAAACAAAAGACCGCCGTGCTTCAGAAGTTACCAGTGTCCTTATCGAACTGAAAAAGAAAGGCGAGGGATTCCGGCACCAAATCGTCTCACCGCTACCACTTCTCCTTCGTGGCAGGTTCCTCTGGGAAAATAAACTCGACACTCCCCCTGATATTGGGAAGGTCCCAGGCTCCACGGAAAACCGAAGGAGGAATTAAACCTCCTAAGCAAACAACTCAACCTCGGAAACGCCGTCAGCAAGAGCCCTCGTTGCCCCTCCGACTGGTTTCTAGGAAACGAATAACGCACATTACTTCCTGTATGTGCTTGCTTTTTAAGCGACCTCTTCCCCTCTAGGCGTCATGGGATATGTAGTCCAAAAGGACTATGTTATCCCGATCGGCAATGTAGGCGCCGTGGCTAACACCTGACAGTACGCCCGCCTCCAAAGCGCCTCCTAGGACCAGGTTTAGAGGGATGACGGGCATGAAACAGCCGTACTGCCCTAGGGGCATGGACATTGCTTTCCGGCTCCCATGAATCGTCCTCAGCATTGTACCCCTTCCATGAAACCAAGTACCACAGCTGACCCCCCGTCGTTTGGAATCCAACACTCTGCGCACCTCGTACTCCAGCTGCCCATCTCTGACCACCGGAGGCACCGCCTGCCGGGTCGCTGAAAGAGCCGGTTTCAAAAGGCTGCAATGAAATACCGGATGGATCCTTAAGGAAGCAGGTAAGTTGAGACGGTAAGCCACAGGGTTTATCTGGCGTAACACCTCATAGGGACCAATGTAACGAGGATGAAAGACGCTACGCATCTTGAAGCGTATATACTTGGTGGAAAGCCACACTCTATCGCCTGGCTGATATGCCGGCCCCTCATGCCGATGTTCATCACCCCACCTTTTATACTGTTCTTTGGCCTTCTCTAGATTGAGTCGTATCTTCTTTTGCACGGATTGCAGATTCTTAATCATGGCATGAACCGTAGGTTGATCCGTGACTTCCCTAGGTATGTTTATGGGCAACATTTCCGCGTGGAACCCCGTGTTAGCACGAAAAGGAGATTCTCGTATCGAGCTATGCCAAGCATTGTTGTATGATAGTTCTGCCAGCCATAGCAACGAAACCCAGGATTCGTGAGCGTCCTTTGCATAGCACCTCAGATATTTTTTCAGGGTTTGATTGAGGCGCTCCGTCTGGCCATCGGTTTGTGGGTGGAAACTGGTGGACAGTGCGGATTCAATGCGCAGCACCTTGCACCACATACGCCAAAACCTAGCAACAAACTGGGGGCCTCTGTCCGAAATAATGGTTCTCGGTAGACCATGTAACCGCACCACTTGAGACAAAATTAGATGGGCGGTTTGACTGGCTGTAGGCAGATTTCTACAAGGGAGAAAATGACCCATCTTGGTAAGGCTATCGATTACCACCATGATAGCGTTGTACCCCTGATCCATTGGTAATCCTACCACAAAATCCACGCTAATTTTTTGCCATGGTTTATCCGGAGTGGGCAAAGGTATCAGTTTGCCCTGGCTCTTCGCGTTTTCTCCCTTGGCCCGTGCACATATCTCACACCGAGCCACCCAGGCCGCAACGTCTTTAGCCCAACCTTCCCACCTGAAATGTCGTCGAACTATTTGCGCCGTTTTGGTGTAACCAGGATGACCAGCCGTTACCGCATCATGACACCAATTAAAGGCTTGCACTCGGAGTTCACGTGTTGGCAAATACAAACGATTACCTTGCAACGGTATTCCATGCTTAAGGGTACGGTCCTGACTTAACTCCGCCCATTTCTTCCACTGAGCAGCAGACTTATGCTTAGAAACCTTTTCTAAGAAATGGGAGATATGAAGGGCACAAAGCACTCGTTCAGGTTTGATGATTGCTTCCTCAGGTCTTGAAGCGATGGTTCTCACGTCCTCTTGTCGAGACAGTGAATCTGCCTTGCGATTGTCAACCCCAGGACGGAAGGTCACCACAAACTCGTATTCTGAAAAAAACAGCATCCACCTCATTTGCCGTTGGGTAAGTTGTCTTGCCTCCTTCATATACTGCAGATTTCGGTGATCCGTATATACCGTGACCGGGTGTTGAGCTCCCCATAGGTAGTGTCGCCATTCTTGGAATGCCTTTTTGATGGCTAACAATTCCTTTTCTGCCACCGTATAGTTAAGTTCCGCAGCCGATAGTTTCCTAGATAAAAACGCAACAGGATGAAGCTGTCCGGAGGTTTTGTTTCTTTGTGATAACACGGCCCCTATCGCTATATCCGAGGCATCCGCTTCGACGATAAAAGGGGCATCCGGCTGGGGATGTTGAAGTATAGGTGCGGAGCAGAAGGCCTGTTTCAAAAAGCAAAAGGCCTCCTCTGCTTCCTCTGACCAAACAAAAGACACCCCCTTTCTTAGTAACCTTGTTATAGGTGACACAATGTGAGAAAAATGAAAGATGAATCTTCTATAGTAATTGGAAAACCCAAGGAAGCATTGCACGTCTCTCACACTAGTGGGTACTGGCCACTCCTGAACAGCCTGTATTTTTCTTGTCGACATGCAAAACCCTTCAGGGCTTAAATCCACCCCCAAGAACTCAACCTTCCGGACATGGAACTCGCATTTGCTCAGTTTGCAAAAAAGACTATGCTGTCGCAATGCTAGGAGTACTAAGGAAACATGGTCAGAGTGGCGCTCCAGGGATGTGGAATACACCAGAATGTCATCTATATAAACGATCACGAAATGGTCTACGTATTCCTTGAGAACATCGTTCAGAAAATACTGGAATGCCGCCGGGGCGTTACACAACCCGAACGGCATTACCAAGTACTCAAACAGACCATAACGGGTTTTAAACGCCGTTTTCCACTCGTCCCCTTCGCGGACTCTGACCAAATGGTAAGCTCCCTTCAGGTCCAACCTTGTATAGATTACCGCCTCTTTCACCTGTTCCAATAACACAGGAATGAGAGGAAGAGGGTATCTATTCCTCACTGTATTCTTGTTCAGCATTCGATAATCGATGCAGGTTCTCAACTCTTTATTAGCTTTAGCTATGAAAAAGAGTGGAGAGGCTGCCGGAGAACAAGATGGTCTAATGAACCCGATCTCCAGGAAGTGATCCAAGTATTTTCTCAAATGCTTGGTTTCTGGGTCTGATAGAGCATATACCCTACAGGAAGGAAGGAGAGCTCCAGGAATCAGATCTATCTTGCAATCATATACACAATGGGGTGGCAATGTCTCAGCCTGACCTTCGTCGAACACATCCTTGAACTCGGCATAAACAGAGGGCAATATCACTGTTTTCTCCATCACTGTGGCCAACTGTAACCCTTGAGCCAATGCTAACATGGGGGATTCGTCATACAAGAAGCAGTTATTCTCACACCTCGAGGACTGAAAACTAACCGTCTTGGTTTGCCAATCTATAACAGGATTGTGTTTTCTTAACCAGGGCATTCCTAAAATAATTTCATACTGAGGAGCCTCTATTATATCCAGTCTAATTCTTTCTTTATGTTCCGGAGATACCCCCTTGAAGATCAACCCAACGTCCTCAGTATGTTCTGTAAGGGGCCCAGATTTCAGCGGTGTACCATCAACCGCCAACACTATTTCGGGGTCCTTTCTCGGAATGCTAGGAAGTCCAAATCTCCTAACCACCCCTGCATCTATGAAATTTCCCGTGGCTCCGGAGTCTATCATCGCCCATACTGGAAAATTTCGTTCTTTGGACACCAGCTCCACTGCTAACAAAAGGTGGGACGCCTTTTGCTCCTGTGGAAAAAGGGCTAAGGAAGTTAACCGTAACACCGGTTGGGGTTCTATAACGGGCAATTCCTCTTTCTCCGATGTTTTTCCTGCCGTAACCGCTGCCTTTTGGGTGGGGGAGTAGGAGAATCTCTTACGTGGTTTCTGGGGACACTCTCTTACATAATGACCCTTCCTGCCGCAATACATGCACAACCCCTGTACCCTCCTACTCTCCTTCTCGGACTTCGACAAGGGTGCCCTAATGGCTCCCACGTCCATAGGCTCCCCACCTATATCATTGGGAGTAGAAACAGATCGCACTTCCCTTTCTGGAATGCCTGGTCGCCTATCCCCCGCTCTACGCTCTCCCCTTCTTTCTGCTAATCTGTGATTCAGTCTCAGGGTAAGATTCATAAGATCTGTACAAGTGGAAGGCTGCGGGTCTATTTGAGCGAGTATATCCTTCATGTCGTCTCGTAAACCTTGATAGTAGAGAGACATTCTCTTCTCTTCTGGCCACCCTGATTCTGCCACCAATCTATTAAAGGTCGTGAGATAAGAGACCAGATCAGACCTCCCCTGTCTCAACTCCAGTAATTCCCTGTCAGCACTAAAAGTGGTTGTTCTATGATCAAACACCCTCTCGAACGCTGTCCGAAAGGCATTCCAGTCTGATAACAAGGGGTCATCGTTCCTGACTAATGGTACGGCCCAATTGGCTGCGTCTCCCGAGAGATAAGAAATAGCGAACATTACCCTGGAAAGGTAAGAGGGAAAAGACGCGGGTCTACAAGAGAATTGTAGAGACAACTGAGTTAGAAAGGCCTGAACTTTCCTGGGGTCCCCTGAATACCGTTCCGGGCTGGCCAAAGGGATAGGAGGGGAGACATTCACGGTTACCTGTGGTGTGGATGCTGAAGCATCAAAGGGATTCCTAGTAAGCCTTTCTACCTTTTCCTTTAACGCTGCTGCCTCCACCCTAGAATTAGCCAACTCTTGTTGCACTACTACTAATGCCTTTAATACATCATCCATAGACGCCATCTTTGTATCACACCGAGCGGGAGGAGCGTTATTCGTGGGTGCGTTATTCTGTCACGTTGTAGATGCTCCTCAGACTCGGCGCGATGCAAATAAGGGTCCGCCTCCTGACTCCACCAAGTCACCTATATAAACCACGGTGCATTGGAGTAATCGGGTGAGAGAAGGAAGGGGAAGGAACAGCAGGGACGGGATATCTGTAAAGAGAGGAATACACAGTGTTAATATCACATTGCCTGTCTACTCTCGCAATGTCTCGCTAAAGTACCAACGACCGTACCTGCCCATAACTCATGAGGGCAGAACTAATCCAACACCTATCTGTGCTCCATCTGAATCATAGATGGACGCCCCAAGCCAACAATTAATACCGATGATCTCCAAGGGGTTGCTCAACACCCACATTTATACAAGATAGTCACGAAATAATGAGGAGACAGAAACAAAGAGAAAGGGAATAAAATTAACGATGATAAGAACATATCTCGTAGTCCTTTCTATGACTCAGTTAATCCACTAAGCCCCAGGTCATAGTCACGCAATTTGTAGGAATAACCCGGTGTTAATTCATTACGTATCGAAAAGAAAAATCGTCCCGGCAGTTCAATTCCCGCAAAAATAAACATTAACCCCTTGTCGAAGCCAAACATATAATGTTCTCTGGCCCCAAGGATAATCGTGCTTTATTGGTAACTCAAACAAAAGACCGCCGTGCTTCAGAAGTTACCAGTGTCCTTATCGAACTGAAAAAGAAAGGCGAGGGATTCCGGCACCAAATCGTCTCACCGCTACCACTTCTCCTTCGTGGCAGGTTCCTCTGGGAAAATAAACTCGACACTCCCCCTGATATTGGGAAGGTCCCAGGCTCCACGGAAAACCGAAGGAGGAATTAAACCTCCTAAGCAAACAACTCAACCTCGGAAACGCCGTCAGCAAGAGCCCTCGTTGCCCCTCCGACTGGTTTCTAGGAAACGAATAACGCACATTACTTCCTGTATGTGCTTGCTTTTTAAGCGACCTCTTCCCCTCTAGGCGTCATGGGATATGTAGTCCAAAAGGACTATGTTATCCCGATCGGCAATGTAGGCGCCGTGGCTAACACCTGACAGAAAGTTGTCTTTGCACAAGATATGTACGTCCAAAGTGTGTGTCTTTGACAGCATCAACCTGTGTTCCCTTTGTACATTGCAACAGCAACATATAACTGCTAATATCACAACTCTGAAATGTCCAAATGAAGATGACATGGGTAGGGATCCTAAAACAGAACAGAAAAAAATAATGGTTTTGCATCATAAAATAGACACATTACAAATGATAAATTAAGAGGACATGTTTACTTAGATCAATCAAAGATAATCAATGTTAAAGAACACAGTAGTCAATGTGTTAAAACTTGAACAAACATCTTTTGCCTTGAGTTTCCTGATCTACCCATTCCTAAAAAATATCCAGGGCGGATCGATATGCTCATTTATTAAAAGCTGTTTTGACATTTAATGTAACAATATTTAAAGTTAAACTTGCACTCATGTGAATAAGATGTCAATAACATCTTGATGTACATCAATTCCTTCCTCTTCACCACTATCATCTTCATGTGGTGTTTCAACATCATCACCCAGCAGCTCTTCATGGTCTTGATCCTCTGAGATGTGCGGTTGTTCAGTCACAAGGCTATGTTGTGCAACATGCAGCAGGCCATGGTGATTTCACACACCTTACCGGGTGAGTAGAGGAAGGCCCCTCCAGTTTTATCCATGCATCTAAACCTGGCCTTAAGAAGCCTAAAAGCCGGCTCCACTAGCCTTGGTGTTCTTTCATGAGCCTCATTGAAGCTGACATCCCCTGGGGTTATTTGATTTCTCAGTGGTGCTAACAACTAGAGGATACGCTGAGTCTCCTATATGCAAAAATAAATAAGAAGAGGCAAAATATATAATCCCATTGTGCATCATTAAACTAGAAAATATTCAACAATTTATGCTGGTAGTTTGTACTTACCAACAAGCCAGACCTTCTCAGGTCCAAATTGTGACATTTGCAGGGGTATGCTGCTATTCTGTAGTACAAATGAATCATGTGTTGATCCTGGGATATGGGCACACAGACTTGTGCTGTACAAATCAGGTAAGCAGACAACTTGCACATTGATGGCATGGAAGTTGTTCTGATTGTGGTAGGCCTATTCTCTGGTGTGGGTGGCACTAGGGCAATATGTATGCCATCAATTGCTCAAACCACATGTGGTAGGTCATCCAAAGCATAAAAAGCTCCCTTTATATTGGAAAAAGCCACATTTTGTGAAACTGGTTGAAGCTGTTGATGTGAAGAAAGAACTGTTTGCAGCACATCACTGTAATTTGGTTGTGACATCCCACCAGATACTGCCACAGTGTATTGGTATTCTCCTGTGGTCTCAAAATGGAGTACTGAATTGATTGTCATTAGTGTGGTGTGATTGATATGAGATTTGTATTATGAGACAGAAGATCTGGCTTCAGCTGATTACATAAATCCAGAATAGTTTACGTATGCAATCTGTTTTTTTTTTTTTTTTTTTTATAATGTCACGTTCTTCCATGATGGCAAGGTCTGAAAATGACAGAAAACTTGAGCCTGTTGTATTCCACTTATCCCTGGGTTCAGATGTTTGCATTTAAGAAAAAAGACAAATATCTCTTTAATTGTGTAAACATTTCTTTGATATTCAACACATCTCATGTCTTTGTCATATTCCATATGTTTTCTGTACACAACATCTTTTAGGTGATGTAGGAAATTATTTGTGACATTTTTTAACATGTTTGATATGTGTTATCAATAATGTGTAAATAAATAATACATGTTGAATTTATTATTTACATATTATTTTTGTTTTTTGTCTAAAAATTTAGTGTATTGCAATTAACCACAGTAACACATTACATTATACTGTTTAAATTTAAAGAAAAAAAAAGTATTGTTCACATTTTGTATATGTAAACAAACTAACCATCATTTTGAGTGGTGGTGATGCACTTATTATTTGGAAATACTTTGTTTCACAATCTAAAATGGCGGACACCTGACCTTGCCGTCAGGATGTTTGCAATCCAATGGCCATTGGCAGACGTTGCTAGTGTAGTGGGTGGGTGTAAGACTCCACAACAGACACAGCCATAGGCTAACATGTGTGAGGGCAATGTATGAAAGCCAATAGATGTGTTCACCTGTATTGACAATCGCTTATGGCATGTACATATATGCAGTGTGTTGATAAAAGCTCACTTGCCTCTTAACACTGCAGGCAACAACACCCCCTTCACTTTTGCTGCTGTTACTGACCTTTGAGAGTCACCATGCTGGGCAAACTAGGTGATATAGCCTCTAACGTTTCAGCTGAGGAGCAGGAACTGCTAACCAGAGAAGTTCTGTCCTTGTACAGCCCACTGTATGGGACACCAGAGGACAGGTACATGTTTGAAAGGAAAATGCATTTCTCACTAACTTTTTTTTATAATACAGGGTAAATTGTCCCTTTTAGTTAGTGGGTGAAGTGTTGTGATTGAAGTGAATTTAACTCAATAATTTGGCAGTGAAGAAAATTGTGTTTAGCAATGTCTTAAAATGCCTGTAAATTGGAATTAAAGTTATCTTGATGAGTAAGGTAACTCTTCATTTAATTTTTCTCACATTCCAAAGTTTACCATTCACAAACTGAATGTCCCCTACTTATCGTTGCCAGTAGACACTGCAGTAAGTATGATTGAAAAATACAGCCATATGTGAAATTAGTGAAATGTAAAGTGCTGAAAAATAATTTGTCATCAACTTGTCTGCATAGTTACTTGTTATCCTTTAAATTGTTCCCATTTGAAAAATAATAGTGCCACATAGGGGGGAAGGTCCTGCAAGTACATATGACATACGCTCTCGTCACACATACATATATATGTCCTGTTTGTGGACACTTATGTTCATGCATCACCAGAGACCGTGCTTTCACTGACACACATAGGAGCCCTTCCATAGTGTCATTAGTTATAGTATATGGTTCTAACAATGGTATATGGCTCTTTGGCCATTAGGCTTTAAGCCAAAGCAGCTGGGTGTGGTGTGTGCTAACAATGTTCTAGTTGTTTAGCCTTCAGTAACTCACAAAGATTTGTACTGATCAGAAGCAGCTCTTACTACAGTAAATGTTTCAGACACCTGGCCTAGATGATGTTTCTGGCCTGGATTTGTAAAATGAGCACATGAAAAATGATGAGGGTACGCAAAAGGTCACTACAAGTTATTATTTCTAGGAAATTAATAATAGAAAAAAATCTGTACTAATGTTTTCGAAATGCTTGTGATGTACTTTTAAATTTGCCTTACAACAATTCAAACAATCATAACCTCACAAATCATTTTTTGTATCCATACAGGACAGCACCAAACAGAAAAAGGTGATACGGAAGACCATCTGCAAAAAGGTGCATACCCTCGGGTCTGTAAGCGGTGCAGCATTCATTGCTAAAAGAGGTGGGAGGATCTACGACGCTGGAACCTAAAGTCATCTGATTGTACAGCTTGGCCAGTCTTCCCAATATGGTAAGCGTGCACACTGCACCCTCACCCCTCTAATGGCTCACGTACTTGTGGTGGCCTATCCTCACCTTGATGGGCAGTTGAGAGCTCATCAGCAGCATCAAGGGGGTAAGTTAATTTTTTAGATCTTATTTTTGATTAACTTTTTGTTACAGCAATAATTTATGGCACCAGCATAAGGATTAACACACATCTAACGCAAGGTGTAAGCCTTGCACAAGGTGTATGATGATGCGTTTTGTGTATTGATCTGTGGTAAATGTTGCCACTATATTTATTATCACTACCAAATGACTGTTTTGAGCAGATATATGTCTGTCTACGAAAAAAAGAGGTACCTGATTATGTCTATGTTATCATGGACAGTTGTGAGAAACAGGCTATAATTTATGATTCTGTCAGGTGTAATACCCCATCACAATTATGAGATGGTTATGCTGGCCCAATTACAGGTGACACAGCATACAATGAATTATGGTAGAGTGGATGTTCCAAACTTCACATTGGTGAGTTGATATTATTACCAAAACATATTGAGCATGTGATTAAAAGTGACCAGGAGAATGGGAACAATGACAACATTTCTTATCAAAAGCATTTGATAAATTTATTTTCACTTCAAAATTCATATCAATTCATGTCAACAGTAACAGATTGGCACAAAGCCTTACTCCTTTACAAATGTGCATGTAACCCTGTCTGCTTCAACAAACATGAATTCAGTAGGCATGCATTATTAATTAAAACAGCACAAATGTGTACACATTGGTGACAGTGACACATACCCAAAACAACATTTCTGTGTTCTTTGTTATGTCCGGATGATAAATCAATGTTGAAGCAAAGGAGGCATTAAAAGGGACTTTTGCAGATGGCCAATGCACATGGAACAAAGCATTCTTGGTATATATTTGTTTTTTGTGAACAGGAGTTTACTATTCCAAGCAACCAATCTGTCTGTACCTATACCATTCAGAGGTGTTAAACAATTCCATGAGACATTTGAAGTGTTTAAGAGTGTTCATCTAAACTGAAATGGGAGTAATGATCGTAATTTACAAAACTGTGAGCAAATGGGTCCACAATATGTTCCCTACATGCATGGGGTAAAAGTAAAGTACACCCAAGCTTTATAGCCTTGAGGCAGATGAAAAGTTCAAATTGGAAAATGTTTTCTTAAAGAACATTGTGATCATTTTTATTGGAACAGATATAATAAAAATGTTGTCAGTCTTTTCAGCATTTTCAGGAGCGGGCAAAGAAGGTATTGGCCACGAAGGCAAGGAAGCAGCTGTCCAGTCTGCATCAAGCGGAGAAACATTGGACACTGACGGACACAGTGGTATGGAGGGTGAGGGGAATTGCATGGAGGCCACCAGCTTGACATCTTCTATGGAGGCCTCCAAAAGCAACCAGTCCCTAGTGGTGGCAGACCCTACAGGACCTGTTCCACCTTCATGCTTGTCAACCACTCAGATTCCCATCTCCACCCTCCCTCTTGCTCCCCCCCCAGTTGGCCAAACCCACCCCCCTAAAAGGGCTTGGGGACTCCTTTGACACAGCACCTCCCCCTCAGCCCAGCCCCCTGGCTACTCTCAGTGAAGAGGTTATTGACCTCTGACGCAACATCTCTTTAAGCCAGAGAGCGATTGTGAAAGGTATCCAGGGGCTTCGTTCCCTAATGCAATAGATGGTTGCATCACTGGATGCCATTCTTTGTTCAATGTCTGGCATGCAGAGATCGCTTCCAGGATACCCTCTGCACTGACTGCAGCCACCAAATTGGCCCAACCTTGTGCTCCAACTCCAGCCCCTTCCTCATCACTTCCTCATCCCAAATCCCACATCCAACCCCATGCCAACAAACACAAGCAGCACACCCAAACCCACACTTAAACACAAACACACTAAGAAACACAAACATACACCCATCCAATATATACACACTGCTGACACTGCACCCACAGGCACCACACCAACCACAACAATCACAACACCCATCACCACACCCACAACACACACCACCACACCCACAACCAAACATCCACCACCATAGACACAATAACCACAACCCCCACAACCACCACCACACAAACAACCAACACACCAACCATCACCACATGACAATCATACCCACAACCACCAGCACCCCTACAAGCACCACAACAACATCAACAGCACACTCATCTAAACGTATACACTCAAAGAAAAGCACACCCATAACAACACCCACCAAATGCAAATGCACACTCACCTGAACACTACACACCTTCCAAGAAATACACACCTATACATACACTACAGATACCAGACCCACATGCACCTGCAAAACAGACACACATCACACACTCCAGCTCCCTCTACCTCCCAAATCCACTCCTCTCCCACCCCTTCTCCTACCTGAGAGTACCTGATCTCTGTGAAGCCCAAATCCACCCCTTCCCAGGATGATCCTCGAGGTACCTGCTCTGTGCCCACTAGGTGCCCCTTACTGAGCAGGCTGTGTCCTTGTCTTGATAGTGTATTAGGAGGCAAGTTCTTGGGCATACGACCAAAGATTGATGCAGTGAATCCTGTGTTTTATACTTATTGTTTGCTAATAAAATGAAATTGAGAGAATTATCTCATTAAGTGAGAAACATTTTTATAAAAAAATAAAAGGCCTGACATTATTTAGGGCCTCATTCCGACGGGGACGGAGGAAGCACCGGCAACAGGCTGGCGGTGCTTCATGGGCAATTCTGACCGCGGCGGTAAAGCCGCGGTCAGAAAAGGGCAACCGGCGGTTTCCCGCCGGTTTACCCCTGCCCCAAAGAATCCTCCATGGCGGCGCTGCTCGCAGCACCGCCATGGGGATTCCGACCCCCTTCCCGCCATCCTGGTCCTGGCGGTAAAAACCGCCAGGAACAGGATGGTGGGAACAGGTGTTGTGGGGCCCCTCGGGGCCCCTGCACTGCCCATGCCACAGGCATGGGCAGTGCAGGGGCCCCCTAACAGGGCCCCATAATGATTTTCAGTGTCTGCCCAGCAGACACTGAAAATCGCGACGGGTGCCACTGCACCCGTCGCACCCCTTCAACTCCGCCGGCTTCATTGTTGAAGGGGCTTTCCCGCTGGGCCGGCGGGCGGCCTTCTGGCGGTCGCCCGCCGGCCCAGCGGGAAAGTCAGAATGACCGCCATGGTCATTTGACCGCGGTACGGTCTTCTGGCGGTGCCCGCCGGGGTCAGAATGACCCCCTTAGTATTTAAAAGTAATTGATTGATGACAATGTTATTTATGTAAATGTGAGTAACATGAACTAAATTTCATTTATAACAGTGAAGGAAACAGGTTTTCAGTTTTTGACATCTTTGTATGGTGCATACATTAATGCTGAACATTTGTTATGGACATGATCATTTTTGCGCAAGCATTAATTATGATAATGGGCAATTACACTGTCCAGTGGGCGGGAGCAGTGTTCTTGTTCTTGCCTGCTAGGAGCAGACTTACTGTTGGCTCTTACTTGGTGGGAGCTGTCATAGCTCTCGCCAAGAGACAGCAAACAACTATGTCCCAATGCATTGAGAGATGGCCCTGGGGGTAGGAGTCACCAGGGCCATTAATGGCTCCAGGAGTGGGATAGCATGACCCTCCTCCTTTCTTATTGCAGGTCCTGCCCTGGGGAGGTGTTGGTCCCCGGGGTCGGAAACAGCCCAGGAGGAGAGCCACATGGCCCCTCTTCCCTTAACAATCCAGCCATACCCCAGGGAGGTGGTGGGGTCCTTCTCACCCATCTTCCCTTTTATGTAGTTCGGGCTGGCCCTTGGGAGGTGATGGTACCTGAGGTTGTAATAGGCTCAGGAGGGGGATCTGTGTACCCCCTATACTGCTATGGCCTTGCCCTAGGAAGTCTGCAGTCCTCAGGGCCATACATGGCCTACGGAGGAGTCTGTAGGGCCCCCTCCTCTTTATTTCATGTTGGCCTGGTCCCGGGGAGGTGTTGCTTCCCAGGGCGGATATTGGCCATTGGGAGGGGGCAGCATGCACCCCCTCCTCATAATAAATAATTTAATATGCCCTGGGACTTGGCCCACCTGGGGGCTCAACTAGAAACAGCCACGGGGGTCACAATAGTTTTTTTCTTTTTCCCAGTATCTGCAGATCTTCCACAATTTTTGTGCGGCAAACTAAAAGCAAAATGCTTTTTTGGCCTAGCTGGGCCCCTTGGGGACCAAACTGAAGGCCTAGGACGACAGGGTATTCCTACCATGTCCCCTTTTCTTTCTTTTTACCTTTTTTTTTTTGTAACTCAGCTGGGCCTGATCCGTAAAATGGCTGTCAACATTTCCTGGTTGAAGTGATGGCAGCCAACCAGATTTTAGCATGGTATCTGTCAGATCCGTGGGGATCCATGTCCCTAGATTTCTGTATATTTTTCTTCAACCATCTTTAAAAACTACTGAACTGATTTACACAAAATAATAAAAAGAGATCTTTGTGGACCAAGATCTACCTTTCTGCCAAATTTGATGTAATTCAGTTAAGTAGTTGAGGCTGTGGTCACGTTCAAAATCCCTTTGGAATTTGCTTCTGGAAAATGCATTTTGGGACTTCCCTTTTTCTCGGCCCACCTTAATGAATCACCCTGAAACTTTAAAAACAGTAGCTGAAGGAATAAATGTATGAGTTTTGAAAATTTCATGAAGATTTGTCAGACGGCTCCATAGTTATTGGTAAAACAAAAAATGCTTTGTCTATGGGAATTATGTCCTAACTATAACTACCTACTGACGATAAAGTATTTAAGCATAGGATTACCACAGTGCTACTCATGCCAAGCTGTGCAAAGAGAAAATCTTTTTACCCCTCCAGGGATAGTATTACAGCTTTGGATTTGTAAAATACCAACCAAGCCACCCTGGAATGAATAAAAGGAACCCTTTACATGTGTTTCATTATCATTATAGCTCTTCAGAGAGGTTTAGCTTTGTCCAGACACAAGGGAGCACCCAGTACATGTCAGAAAATACCCTTTCAGGCTAAGAGTGCTGCATAAACTATGCATAAAAGAAGCAGCTCGGCGTGGATTGCACTGTGCTGATCCTATGCTTTCTATGTTCTGCTACTGGGTGCAATCAGTGTAAAAAGCAGATGCCTAGTTCCTAAAGAGTGCCATATTTTGGTTCTATCACTAGTATGACTATGCCAGAAGCGGAACCACTTCACCCATCATCTACTGTATTGTCACAAGGACACAATGTAAAATGTAGAATGCTGTACTACTGCTCCCACCATCTAAACTGTTAAACCTACTGAATCGTCGACGTAAGACTGCTTCAATAATTGAATACCTATCTCTCAAACTTGAAAGAGCTTCAGTTGCTTGAGAGGTTTCTCCTGGTTAAGTGTTTCTTTAATAATGCAGCAAATCATTTTTGCTGTTCATATGTTTTGTTAGTTCGTTCGATTGAGGTTTCACAAATCTTTCACTGCATCGTCACACCTTTGCACTGAACCATTATTACTCAATGTCACTGTGCTTTATAAGCCTCAATTAATTCATTTTTTTCCATTTTTTACTTATCAATTTTCTGATTTACCCGTCCACCTTCTTGGCTGGGGTCATTGGCTTTATTAAATTATTTGCATTTATTTATGCTTTGGCTTACCTTTGGCTCTTTTCCTGCTCCGAGTGAATCTGCTCTTCTGTACTATTGTCACATTGTTTATATATGTAAACCTTTGCATCGTTTCCATTAGGGAATGGCACCAGAATATCAAATTCTAAATAGAGCACTACAAAAATATCATAGCAAAAATATATATGACCACAAACACAACAAGATAAGTATGTATAAATAATTATAAATGTACTATTCTTAGATCCACTTTGAAGATATATATCTTCAAAAATACCTAGACATGAAGTACACTTACCTTATTTACTTGCCTTATTATTATTTTGGTTGTCAGTATGGTTGGTGCAATATTCCGGTAGCACAATATACTTGTAGTCGATATTCTGACATAAAACCTTCACTTCTTCGTTTAATCTCTCATGGCATTTTTTTAAAGGAAACAGATGCGATCTCTAGTACTTATAAAAAATCAGCAAAATAATTTAATGTTCGTACTAATTTATTCCTTTCTTTAATCTCCTTTTAGCTCATCTGAATGAAAATCTATATGATCCGAATGTGTTTATGTAACCAGTGCCCCAGGAGAAAGTGTAATTAGTTTCACTACTGTTACAACATAGTTAAATCGAGTTAACAATATCCTGTATATCGAACTGCACTGTTGCTCCCTCAGGGCCATATTTATACTTTTTGACGCAACACTGCGCCGACACAGTGTTGCATCAAAAGTTTTACCGCCGGCTAACACCACTTCTTTGCACCGTGCGGGCTTCAAATTTATACTTTGACGCACAGCGGTGCAAACCACAAGTGTGAGTCTTTTTTTTTTACTCAAACCAATGTGTCACATCGTCAAGGAAAATGACGTTAAGGCGGCGAAAATGACTGTGAGCCAGTTTACGATGTCGCAAACTGGAAACGCGCCATTTTTTGACGCAATAGCATCAAAAAGCAGTGCAAATACAGCAAAATGTGCTAAGGAGAGCCAATAGGGATCCCAGATGCTTTCACAGACCCCAGGAAAATGACAACAGACCAGGAATCAGCCAGGAGGACCCACACAAGACCCAGGACAGAGAAGAAGAAAAGAAAGTGTCGCTTCAGTGCAGAGGAGCAGGATATTCTGGTGAAAGAGGTGATGGAACACCAGCACCAACTGTTTGTCACCTCAAAGTTGACAATTAGTAGGAGAGAGGCAATATGGCAACAAATTGTTGACAAGATAAACAGTGTGGCAGAAGTACGGAGAACAGTAATCGAGTTAAAGAAATGCTGGCATGACTGCAAGCGCAGGACCAAGGAAAAGATGGCCAGGAACAGGAAGGCAGCACTGCAGACTGGAGGTGGGAGTCCAGCACCGCAGGAGGCCCTGGACCACATGGAGGAGATGGTGGCAGCCGTCATCCCTGAAGATATCGTCACAGGGATTCAAGGAAAGGACAGCGCACACTACCAGGAGACAACACACATGCAGGGTAAGTCGCATGGGGAATCAAAATGCACAAATGTTAATTGTAAGCGGGGGTGGACATACCTACTACACAATGCATGTAAGTCATGATATTCAGGGAGTGGCATGGGTAGAGGGGCACAGCATGGGGGCATGGGCTGTACAGAGGAAACCTGGGGCACAGTACTCCACTACACCAATAACCTTTGCATGGGGGTATGCTGCCATGCCAAGGATGTTGGAAAGGTAAAGCCAGTCCAGGAGGGTAGGTTACAATGTAAAACTGGCAGACCGTCACACATCAGCCAGTATTCTCCCTACATGAACTAGGGCCCAATTAACAACCTCTGGCCATATCAGCAAGTGGAATTTAACATTGACAACAGTTGCCAGTACCACCTCTGCTGTGTGTGCAAGTCAGGTAGCTAATGGCAGTAATGTCCCTATGGATCAAACACACCTAAATTAGAGGGTTCAGGATGACAACGTTATCAGTCCCCTGAAATCAATACAAATGTTCCAATCCTGTCAAATGTGATTGTCCATAGTTGCTGCCAACACCAGCCATTGTCATAAACATTAGGAGGTACACAGCACTAATGTCATACCCATACTGCACATGTCAGGGTCCACCCTATGCCTGGGTCACAATAGCTCCAATCACACCATGCAACATCCCAAAGGTCATACTGCTCAGACAACAGCATTGAGGGGGAGGACATATATAACTGGTTACAGAAATACACCCGCACAGTCAGAGAAGGAAATTGAACACTGCTAGGACCATCAGTGCAATCCAATGTAGCACACATTTCCCAACATCAGCAGTACACATTACCAATGTTGACATCCGTATTGTGCCATACCAATACTATACATAGTATATGCTAGATCTCAGCAACGTATAGGTGGACGTGAAATATCAGAGACTGGGGCAGTTCCAAAATGTTAAGTGTGGTGTTAGTGCCATCAGAACACCCACAGCCAGTGAAAGGCCTCACCATGAGAATGGAAGTTGACGGAGGGTTGAGTAGGACAAGAAGGTGGCAATTCACAATTTGGGTAGAACCAACACCTAGAGGATGTGATGCTGACAAGTCCACAAACTGACCACAATACATGTGACATGCAGGTGGGGCATAGGCCTAGGAGAATGCTAATATGAAAGACAGGAACAATGAACTAGAACCAAGATCACAATGTGAAACTAATAGGAAGGCATGCAAGTCACATTACAAATCCCACAACACAGACACACTAATTGTACCATATCTCATTGCAGAGGACGATGGCTCTCCTGCGGATATGACTGTCCAGGACTACCCTGATGACATGGATGACAAGCTGACAAACATCAGCCAGCAGACCCTCCAAGATGTCCTTGGAACCCTCCAGACCCCACCTTCAGTCACAAGGAGGAGCACAGAACTAGCAGCCATCACAAAGGACCCACCCACCACCCCAACTGTACGACCTGCCAGCTCCAACACAGCTGAGGACTCTGACGACCCTGGCACCAGCTTTGAGCGAACTGTCATTGGAGTGCAGCGGGAGCTGGCCAAGGAGGTGCGGGTGGGGATGGAAACTATGGCAGCCACCCTAGAGGGTGTGCGTTGGTGCATGATGTCAACTGTAGAACAGGCAGCAGCCATGAAGGGCGAACAACAATCTTGCAGGAACTTGAAAAAAGGTTGAAGGAAATCAGCACAGCTTTAATAGAGTTGACCCAACACCTACAACAACAATCCTGTCAACACATGCACAAATGCAATATTGAACCCCTCAGGGCCGACCTGGCTGCCTACCACAGTAATGTGGCTGCTATTCTTAAGAACCAGCAGCTCCTCCTTGCTGCAGTACTGCCCTTAATAGCCCCACAGCTACCGGGATGTCTGACTCCACGTCTTCAAACACTGAGGTGTGTGTTGCCGCTTCACAACCACCACCACCAAGGGCAGGGGAGACAACACACACATCAGAAGATGAAGACGTGGAACAGATCACCTTCACCTGTAAGAGTACCTGGTATCACTAGTCCCTGCTACATGGCCACCTATTGCCAAGGTCTTGTGCTTTGTTATATGCCAGTCTTGCAACAACTGCACTCAAGCACTGTTCTTCAGACCACTATTTATCTCGTCACCCTGCCCTGTGATTGTCTCTCACTAACTCATTGGCAAATCCTGTCCCTTTGCACTGTCTGACACTTGACCCCAGCATGTCCAATGGCATGTCCTTTTGCACTTGTGTAGGATCACAATGGAAGCTGTCACACTAATGGACTCACAATCATGGACAATGAACATATAGCACTACAGCACTTTAAAATAAATAGCACTTACACAACTACTTTGTTATTATTTCTAGGAAATTAATAATAGAAAATAATCTGTACTAATGTTTTCGAAATGCTTGTGATGTACTTTTAAATTTGCCTTACAACAATTCAAACAATCATAACCTCACAAATCATTTTTTGTATCCATACAGGACAGCACCAAACAGAAAAAGGTGATACGGAAGACCATCTGCAAAAAGGTGCATACCCTCGGGTCTGTAAGCGGTGCAGCATTCATTGCTAAAAGAGGTGGGAGGATCTACGACGCTGGAACCTAAAGTCATCTGATTGTACAGCTTGGCCAGTCTTCCCAATATGGTAAGCATGCACACTGCACCCTCACCCCTCTAATGGCTCACGTACTTGTGGTGGCCTATCCTCACCTTGATGGGCAGTTGAGAGCTCATCAGCAGCATCAAGGGGGTAAGTTAATTTTTTAGATCTTATTTTTGATTAACTTTTTGTTACAGCAATAATTTATGGCACCAGCATAAGGATTAACACACATCTAACGCAAGGTGTAAGCCTTGCACAAGGTGTATGATGATGCGTTTTGTGTATTGATCTGTGGTAAATGTTGCCACTATATTTATTATCACTACCAAATGACTGTTTTGAGCAGATATATGTCTGTCTACGAAAAAAAGAGGTACCTGATTATGTCTATGTTATCATGGACAGTTGTGAGAAACAGGCTATAATTTATGATTCTGTCAGGTGTAATACCCCATCACAATTATGAGATGGTTATGCTGGCCCAATTACAGGTGACACAGCATACAATGAATTATGGTAGAGTGGATGTTCCAAACTTCACATTGGTGAGTTAATATTATTACCAAAACATATTGAGCATGTGATTCAAAGTGACAAGGAGAATGGGAACAATGACAACATTTCTTATCAAAAGCATTTGATAAATTTATTTTCACTTCAAAATTCATATCAATTCATGTCAACAGTAACAGATTGGCACAAAGCCTTACTCCTTTACAAATGTGCATGTAACCCTGTCTGCTTCAACAAACATGAATTCAGTAGGCATGCATTATTAATTAAAACAGCACAAATGTGTACACATTGGTGACAGTAACACATACCCAAAACAACATTTCTGTGTTCTTTGTTATGTCCGGATGATAAATCAATGTTGAAGCAAAGGAGGCATTAAAAGGGACTTTTGCAGATGGCCAATGCACATGGAACAAAGCATTCTTGGTATATATTTGTTTTTTGTGAACAGGAGTTTACTATTCCAAGCAACCAATCTGTCTGTACCTATACCATTCAGAGGTGTTAAACAATTCCATGAGACATTTGAAGTGTTTAAGAGTGTTCATCTAAACTGAAATGGGAGTAATGATCGTAATTTACAAAACTGTGAGCAAATGGGTCCACAATATGTTCCCTACATGCATGGGGTAAAAGTAAAGTACACCCAAGCTTTATAGCCTTGAGGCAGATGAAAAGTTCAAATTGGAAAATGTTTTCTTAAAGAACATTGTGATCATTTTTATTGGAACAGATATAATAAAAATGTTGTCAGTCTTTTCAGCATTTTCAGGAGCGGGCAAAGAAGGTATTGGCCACGAAGGCAAGGAAGCAGCTGTCCAGTCTGCATCAAGCGGAGAAACATTGGACACTGACGGACACAGTGGTATGGAGGGTGAGGGGAATTGCATGGAGGCCACCAGCTTGACATCTTCTATGGAGGCCTCCAAAAGCAACCAGTCCCTAGTGGTGGCAGACCCTACAGGACCTGTTCCACCTTCATGCTTGTCAACCACTCAGATTCCCATCTCCACCCTCCCTCTTGCTCCCCCCCAGTTGGCCAAACCCACCCCCCTAAAAGGGCTTGGGGACTCCTTTGACACAGCACCTCCCCCTCAGCCCAGCCCCCTGGCTACTCTCAGTGAAGAGGTTATTGACCTCTGACGCAACATCTCTTTAAGCCAGAGAGCGATTGTGAAAGGTATCCAGGGGCTTCGTTCCCTAATGCAATAGATGGTTGCATCACTGGATGCCATTCTTTGTTCAATGTCTGGCATGCAGAGATCGCTTCCAGGATACCCTCTGCACTGACTGCAGCCACCAAATTGGCCCAACCTTGTGCTCCAACTCCAGCCCCTTCCTCATCACTTCCTCATCCCAAATCCCACATCCAACCCCATGCCAACAAACACAAGCAGCACACCCAAACCCACACTTAAACACAAACACACTAAGAAACACAAACATACACCCATCCAATATATACACACTGCTGACACTGCACCCACAGGCACCACACCAACCACAACAATCACAACACCCATCACCACACCCACAACACACACCACCACACCCACAACCAAACATCCACCACCATAGACACAATCACCACAACCCCCACAACCACCACCACACAAACAACCAACACACCAACCATCACCACATGACAATCATACCCACAACCACCAGCACCCCTACAAGCACCACAACAACATCAACAGCACACTCATCTAAACGTATACACTCAAAGAAAAGCACACCCATAACAACACCCACCAAATGCAAATGCACACTCACCTGAACACTACACACCTTCCAAGAAATACACACCTATACATACACTACAGATACCAGACCCACATGCACCTGCAAAACAGACACACATCACACACTCCAGCTCCCTCTACCTCCCAAATCCACTCCTCTCCCACCCCTTCTCCTACCTGAGAGTACCTGATCTCTGTGAAGCCCAAATCCACCCCTTCCCAGGATGATCCTCGAGGTACCTGCTCTGTGCCCACTAGGTGCCCCTTACTGAGCAGGCTGTGTCCTTGTCTTGATAGTGTATTAGGAGGCAAGTTCTTGGGCATACGAATAAAGATTGATGCAGTGAATCCTGTGTTTTATACTTATTGTTTGCTAATAAAATGAAATTGAGAGAATTATCTCATTAAGTGAGAAACATTTTTATAAAAAAAAAAATGTCCTGACATTATTTAGGGCCTCATTCCGACGGGGACGGAGGAAGCACCGGCAACAGGCTGGCGGTGCTTCATGGGCAATTCTGACCGCGGCGGTAAAGCCGCGGTCAGAAAAGGGCAACCGGCGGTTTCCCGCCGGTTTACCCCTGCCCCAAAGAATCCTCCATGGCGGCGCTGCTCGCAGCACCGCCATGGGGATTCCGACCCCCTTCCCGCCATCCTGGTCCTGGCGGTAAAAACCGCCAGGAACAGGATGGTGGGAACAGGTGTTGTGGGGCCCCTCGGGGCCCCTGCACTGCCCATGCCACAGGCATGGGCAGTGTAGGGGCCCCCTAACAGGGCCCCATAATGATTTTCAGTGTCTGCCCAGCAGACACTGAAAATCGCGACGGGTGCCACTGCACCCGTCGCACCCCTTCAACTCCGCCGGCTTCATTGTTGAAGGGGCTTTCCCGCTGGGCCGGCGGGCGGCCTTCTGGCGGTCACCTGCCGGCCCAGCGGGAAAGTCAGAATGACCGCCGTGGTCATTTGACCGCGGTACGGTCTTCTGGCGGTGCCCGCCGGGGTCAGAATGACCCCCTTAGTATTTAAAAGTAATTGATTGATGACAATGTTATTTATGTAAATGTGAGTAACATGAACTAAATTTCATTTATAACAGTGAAGGAAACAGGTTTTCAGTTTTTGACATCTTTGTATGGTGCATACATTAATGCTGAACATTTGTTATGGACATGATCATTTTTGCGCAAGCATTAATTATGATAATGGGCAATTACACTGTCCAGTGGGCGGGAGCAGTGTTCTTGTTCTTGCCTGCTAGGAGCAGACTTACTGTTGGCTCTTACTTGGTGGGAGCTGTCATAGCTCTCGCCAAGAGACAGCAAACAACTATGTCCCAATGCATTGAGAGATGGCCCTGGGGGTAGGAGTCACCAGGGCCATTAATGGCTCCAGGAGTGGGGTAGCATGACCCTCCTCCTTTCTTATTGCAGGTCCTGCCCTGGGGAGGTGTTGGTCCCCGGGGTCGGAAACAGCCCAGGAGGAGAGCCACATGGCCCCTCTTCCCTTAACAATCCAGCCATACCCCAGGGAGGTGGTGGGGTCCTTCTCACCCATCTTCCCTTTTATGTAGTTCGGGCTGGCCCTTGGGAGGTGATGGTACCTGAGGTTGTAATAGGCTCAGGAGGGGGATCTGTGTACCCCCTATACTGCTATGGCCTTGCCCTAGGAAGTCTGCAGTCCTCAGGGCCATACATGGCCTACGGAGGAGTCTGTAGGGCCCCCTCCTCTTTATTTCATGTTGGCCTGGTCCCGGGGAGGTGTTGCTTCCCAGGGCGGATATTGGCCATTGGGAGGGGGCAGCATGCACCCCCTCCTCATAATAAATAATTTAATATGCCCTGGGACTTGGCCCACCTGGGGGCTCAACTAGAAACAGCCACGGGGGTCACAATAGTTTTTTTCTTTTTCCCAGTATCTGCAGATCTTCCACAATTTTTGTGCGGCAAACTAAAAGCAAAATGCTTTTTTGGCCTAGCTGGGCCCCTTGGGGACCAAACTGAAGGCCTAGGACGACAGGGTATTCCTACCATGTCCCCTTTTCTTTCTTTTTACCTTTTTTTTTTTGTAACTCAGCTGGGCCTGATCCGTAAAATGGCTGTCAACATTTCCTGGTTGAAGTGATGGCAGCCAACCAGATTTTAGCATGGTATCTGTCAGATCCGTGGGGATCCATGTCCCTAGATTTCTGTATATTTTTCTTCAACCATCTTTAAAAACTACTGAACTGATTTACACAAAATAATAAAAAGAGATCTTTGTGGACCAAGATCTACCTTTCTGCCAAATTTGATGTAATTCAGTTAAGTAGTTGAGGCTGTGGTCACGTTCAAAATCCCTTTGGAATTTGCTTCTGGAAAATGCATTTTGGGACTTCCCTTTTTCTCGGCCCACCTTAATGAATCACCCTGAAACTTTAAAAACAGTAGCTGAAGGAATAAATGTATGAGTTTTGAAAATTTCATGAAGATTTGTCAGACGGCTCCATAGTTATTGGTAAAACAAAAAATGCTTTGTCTATGGGAATTATGTCCTAACTATAACTACCTACTGACGATAAAGTATTTAAGCATAGGATTACCACAGTGCTACTCATGCCAAGCTGTGCAAAGAGAAAATCTTTTTACCCCTCCAGGGATAGTATTACAGCTTTGGATTTGTAAAATACCAACCAAGCCACCCTGGAATGAATAAAAGGAACCCTTTACATGTGTTTCATTATCATTATAGCTCTTCAGAGAGGTTTAGCTTTGTCCAGACACAAGGGAGCACCCAGTACATGTCAGAAAATACCCTTTCAGGCTAAGAGTGCTGCATAAACTATGCATAAAAGAAGCAGCTCGGCGTGGATTGCACTGTGCTGATCCTATGCTTTCTATGTTCTGCTACTGGGTGCAATCAGTGTAAAAAGCAGATGCCTAGTTCCTAAAGAGTGCCATATTTTGGTTCTATCACTAGTATGACTATGCCAGAAGCGGAACCACTTCACCCATCATCTACTGTATTGTCACAAGGACACAATGTAAAATGTAGAATGCTGTACTACTGCTCCCACCATCTAAACTGTTAAACCTACTGAATCGTCGACGTAAGACTGCTTCAATAATTGAATACCTATCTCTCAAACTTGAAAGAGCTTCAGTTGCTTGAGAGGTTTCTCCTGGTTAAGTGTTTCTTTAATAATGCAGCAAATCATTTTTGCTGTTCATATGTTTTGTTAGTTCGTTCGATTGAGGTTTCACAAATCTTTCACTGCATCGTCACACCTTTGCACTGAACCATTATTACTCAATGTCACTGTGCTTTATAAGCCTCAATTAATTCATTTTTTTCCATTTTTTACTTATCAATTTTCTGATTTACCCGTCCACCTTCTTGGCTGGGGTCATTGGCTTTATTAAATTATTTGCATTTATTTATGCTTTGGCTTACCTTTGGCTCTTTTCCTGCCCCGAGTGAATCTGCTCTTCTGTACTATTGTCACATTGTTTATATATGTAAACCTTTGCATCGTTTCCATTAGGGAATGGCACCAGAATATCAAATTCTAAATAGAGCACTACAAAAATATCATAGCAAAAATATATATGACCACAAACACAACAAGATAAGTATGTATAAATAATTATAAATGTACTATTCTTAGATCCACTTTGAAGATATATATCTTCAAAAATACCTAGACATGAAGTACACTTACCTTATTTACTTGCCTTATTATTATTTTGGTTGTCAGTATGGTTGGTGCAATATTCCGGTAGCACAATATACTTGTAGTCGATATTCTGACATAAAACCTTCACTTCTTCATTTAATCTCTCATGGCATTTTTTTAAAGGAAACAGATGCGATCTCTAGTACTTATAAAAAATCAGCAAAATAATTTAATGTTCGTACTAATTTATTCCTTTCTTTAATCTCCTTTTAGCTCATCTGAATGAAAATCTATATGATCCGAATGTGTTTATGTAACCAGTGCCCCAGGAAAAAGTGTAATTAGTTTCACTACTGTTACAACATAGTTAAATCGAGTTAA
The DNA here is from genome assembly GCF_031143425.1 of Pleurodeles waltl. Taxonomy (NCBI): domain Eukaryota; kingdom Metazoa; phylum Chordata; class Amphibia; order Caudata; family Salamandridae; genus Pleurodeles; species Pleurodeles waltl. The sequence continues at coordinate 724,262,527 of NC_090436.1, read as the reverse complement.
CAATATCCTGTATATCGAACTGCACTGTTGCTCCCTCAGGGCCATATTTATACTTTTTGACGCAACACTGCGCCGACACAGTGTTGCATCAAAAGTTTTACCGCCGGCTAACACCACTTCTTTGCACCGTGCGGGCTTCAAATTTATACTTTGCCGCACAGCGGTGCAAACCACAAGTGTGAGTCTTTTTTTTTTACTCAAACCAATGTGTCACATCGTAAAGGAAAATGACGTTAAGGCGGCGAAAATGACTGTGAGCCAGTTTACGATGTCGCAAACTGGAAACGCGCCATTTTTTGACGCAATAGCATCAAAAAGCAGTGCAAATACAGCAAAATGTGCTAAGGAGAGCCAATAGGGATCCCAGATGCTTTCACAGACCCCAGGAAAATGACAACAGACCAGGAATCAGCCAGGAGGACCCACACAAGACCCAGGACAGAGAAGAAGAAAAGAAAGTGTCGCTTCAGTGCAGAGGAGCAGGATATTCTGGTGAAAGAGGTGATGGAACACCAGCACCAACTGTTTGTCACCTCAAAGTTGACAATTAGTAGGAGAGAGGCAATATGGCAACAAATTGTTGACAAGATAAACAGTGTGGCAGAAGTACGGAGAACAGTAATCGAGTTAAAGAAATGCTGGCATGACTGCAAGCGCAGGACCAAGGAAAAGATGGCCAGGAACAGGAAGGCAGCACTGCAGACTGGAGGTGGGAGTCCAGCACCGCAGGAGGCCCTGGACCACATGGAGGAGATGGTGGCAGCCGTCATCCCTGAAGATATCGTCACAGGGATTCAAGGAAAGGACAGCGCAGACTACCAGGAGACAACACACATGCAGGGTAAGTCGCATGGGGAATCAAAATGCACAAATGTTAATTGTAAGCGGGGGTGGACATACCTACTACACAATGCATGTAAGTCATGATATTCAGGGAGTGGCATGGGTAGAGGGGCTCAGCATGGGGGCATGGGCTGTACAGAGGAAACCTGGGGCACAGTACTCCACTACACCAATAACCTTTGCATGGGGGTATGCTGCCATGCCAAGGATGTTGGAAAGGTAAAGCCAGTCCAGGAGGGTAGGTTACAATGTAAAACTGGCAGACCGTCACACATCAGCCAGTATTCTCCCTACATGAACTAGGGCCCAATTAACAACCTCTGGCCATATCAGCAAGTGGAATTTAACATTGACAACAGTTGCCAGTACCACCTCTGCTGTGTGTGCAAGTCAGGTAGCTAATGGCAGTAATGTCCCTATGGATCAAACACACCTAAATTAGAGGGTTCAGGATGACAACGTTATCAGTCCCCTGAAATCAATACAAATGTTCCAATCCTGTCAAATGTGATTGTCCATAGTTGCTGCCAACACCAGCCATTGTCATAAACATTAGGAGGTACACAGCACTAATGTCATACCCATACTGCACATGTCAGGGTCCACCCTATGCCTGGGTCACAATAGCTCCAATCACACCATGCAACATCCCAAAGGTCATACTGCTCAGACAACAGCATTGAGGGGGAGGACATATATAACTGGTTACAGAAATACACCCGCACAGTCAGAGAAGGAAATTGAACACTGCTAGGACCATCAGTGCAATCCAATGTAGCACACATTTCCCAACATCAGCAGTACACATTACCAATGTTGACATCCGTATTGTGCCATACCAATACTATACATAGTATATGCTAGATCTCAGCAACGTATAGGTGGACGTGAAATATCAGAGACTGGGGCAGTTCCAAAATGTTAAGTGTGGTGTTAGTGCCATCAGAACACCCACAGCCAGTGAAAGGCCTCACCATGAGAATGGAAGTTGACGGAGGGTTGAGTAGGACAAGAAGGTGGCAATTCACAATTTGGGTAGAACCAACACCTAGAGGATGTGATGCTGACAAGTCCACAAACTGACCACAATACATGTGACATGCAGGTGGGGCATAGGCCTAGGAGAATGCTAATATGAAAGACAGGAACAATGAACTAGAACCAAGATCACAATGTGAAACTAATAGGAAGGCATGCAAGTCACATTACAAATCCCACAACACAGACACACTAATTGTACCATATCTCATTGCAGAGGACGATGGCTCTCCTGCGGATATGACTGTCCAGGACTACCCTGATGACATGGATGACAAGCTGACAAACATCAGCCAGCAGACCCTCCAAGATGTCCTTGGAACCCTCCAGACCCCACCTTCAGTCACAAGGAGGAGCACAGAACTAGCAGCCATCACAAAGGACCCACCCACCACCCCAACTGTACGACCTGCCAGCTCCAACACAGCTGAGGACTCTGACGACCCTGGCACCAGCTTTGAGCGAACTGTCATTGGAGTGCAGCGGGAGCTGGCCAAGGAGGTGCGGGTGGGGATGGAAACTATGGCAGCCACCCTAGAGGGTGTGCGTTGGTGCATGATGTCAACTGTAGAACAGGCAGCAGCCATGAAGGGCGAACAACAATCTTGCAGGAACTTGAAAAAAGGTTGAAGGAAATCAGCACAGCTTTAATAGAGTTGACCCAACACCTACAACAACAATCCTGTCAACACATGCACAAATGCAATATTGAACCCCTCAGGGCCGACCTGGCTGCCTACCACAGTAATGTGGCTGCTATTCTTAAGAACCAGCAGCTCCTCCTTGCTGCAGTACTGCCCTTAATAGCCCCACAGCTACCGGGATGTCTGACTCCACGTCTTCAAACACTGAGGTGTGTGTTGCCGCTTCACAACCACCACCACCAAGGGCAGGGGAGACAACACACACATCAGAAGATGAAGACGTGGAACAGATCACCTTCACCTGTAAGAGTACCTGGTATCACTAGTCCCTGCTACATGGCCACCTATTGCCAAGGTCTTGTGCTTTGTTATATGCCAGTCTTGCAACAACTGCACTCAAGCACTGTTCTTCAGACCACTATTTATCTCGTCACCCTGCCCTGTGATTGTCTCTCACTAACTCATTGGCAAATCCTGTCCCTTTGCACTGTCTGACACTTGACCCCAGCATGTCCAATGGCATGTCCTTTTGCACTTGTGTAGGATCACAATGGAAGCTGTCACACTAATGGACTCACAATCATGGACAATGAACATATAGCACTACAGCACTTTAAAATAAATAGCACTTACACAACTACTTTGTCTCTGTGTAATGTGACACATCAACCGTGACGTAGATCAGTGATGTTTAATTCAGGTAAATGATTATTGATTGTCAATACACCTGACCTGAACGAATGTTGGCTGATTACTATGCACAGTGGTCTGGATTGTACCATCATCTGCCCTTTCTGAGGGTTATTTCAGAGGAAAATAGAAACTATACACCATAATGTTGTGTTGGACAGAATACCGCTTCCTCAAGGGATGTCTAAGCCAGAAAATATTGCCTTCAACTTTTTCTTCAAGCCAAAACTTACGTATGTGACATTTGCCCCAAATTTTACCTAACACACACCATACTGCATGGATGGATGTGTATGAGTTTCCATACAAATATGTCACCGGGCAGAACATTGTAACAAATGATAGCTGTGAGTTATGTATACCATATTACATGAGAGCATACTACCACTCACCTTATGAGGATTTGCTTGGACATCAGGCTGCAGGCAGACTAAACACAGTGTCCTAAAAACCAAATCTGGTAGCAAAGTATGTGACATTGAAAACATACATCACAAATTAACCACACTTTGGGATCCATAGTAACCGTGAGAGGTGGGTGCAATGGATGGCAGAATCTTAGCAAAGTAGCTTTGGTGTAGCTGACAATGTAACAGCTCAGTTGGGATTCGGTTGCAGCATGGGACACAAAAGCTAATACAGAGAGACACTGTTCACTCATGCCAAGGCCCTGATCTCCAAGCATTTGACACATACTGTGAAGGGTCACCTAAATATTTATTAAACAGTGAAAACAGAAGCTAAAACCAGGGGAAACACCTTACCTAACCTAAACTATACTAACTAGACATTACCCACAACTGGCCCTAACTAACCTAAGCTAAACTTACTTATCACATTTAACGAAACAATCTAAACATCAACCACCCACCCCCCTTATAAGACGGGACACATGGAGGACAACATTTACTAATCTAAACACATACTATCTTATACTAAACAAATATATATTTTTCTGTAATTTTGTTTTTTATATATATATATATTTTTTTTTAAACATCAAAACCCCAACATCATCCAACACATAATAAAAAACAGATATAAAAAGTATCAGACCCCCACCCCCCACCCACTACTACTGACTAAACTAACAGCCTATACTAACCTAACACTAAGCCCCCTAAACCCACTAATTCAAAGAACCAGGAAAGAGGAGGGAGGGGAGAGAATCATGGCAGAGGGTATATTGTCTACAAGTTGGCCCTCCGCAGGGTCTTTTTGATGGTACACACCCTCTGATTTACTTGTGCCACCTCCTGCTGCAGCCTGGTAATTTTCTGCAACATACGGTCCAAGTTCTGTTGCATCTGTTGAAAAGCTGCTGGGTCTATGACTGCAGCAGGGGTGGTCTGGGTGCCAGTGGAGGAAGTATGTGCGCTTGTCGGTGCCATGTCTGTAGGAGGAGGTGCAGGTGGTGCTGTGACAGGTCCTGAAGCAGGGGAGGTTGATGGTCCAGCAAAGGTGCCTGCTAATGTTGGTGCCACCTGGGTGGTAGTGGTGGTGCTGGTAGTGTTGGCTGTGGTGCAAACGGAAGGACCCCTTGGGCAAATGCCCTCCACACTCCAGAGGCTCCTTCATGGTGATAACGCCTTGCCATGTTGCGAAACCCCAACTCCACATCCAGAATGTGGCGGTAACGCATCGCCCTGCGCTGAAACTCCTGAATCTGGATGTGATTCATATTGGCAGCTGTTAAACAAATAGAAAATCAAACATAAGGTACTTAATTGTGTGATATGGCTCCAGAAGTAAATCAGACAATACATCTAATGTACCAGAAACAAGCCAAATTATCATACAGATCACTGATTGTCCCTGAGTAAGTACATGCCAATGCAGCCTACACATCTCCTATCATCAAACAGCACAGCAATACTCTAAAAGATGGGTAACAACTTGAATGACTTTGGCATCATTGTTCAGCCATTTGTCAGGTACAAATAATGCTGCAAGTCCTCCACCACTGACAGGCCAACTAATTACTATGTTCTTGATGACAATCAAGGGCCACAAGATCTGCAAGTAAATGGGATTGCCAGGATAGAATGCAGTTGCTAATCTTGAGTGAGTATCCTAGGTTTGGACAAGTGACTTACAGATTTACATGTATGTGTACTAAACTTGGATCATCAGTCCTAGGTACACTTTTCACAGCCCTACGCCTGTGCCTGAGGGGGGGCAGACAACAAATACATTCAAACAACAAGGACACCCAGGAAGCTTTGGACAGCTGTTTATGGGTTTGGGCAGCCCACCACAGGTAAGGAGGAAGTCCAACTAGTATACACCCAAACCTTGGACAATCCCATCAACACTTATGTTTGGAAATGCAGACCATTGTCAACATCATTTCCTACCAGTAACACATGACTTACAAGAAGCAGATAGATGCAAGCACACATCTGGCCATGAGCTGCATGCACACCTAGGCCATTGTACTCAAGTGCCTCATACTTGTAGCACAACATGTGGAGCTACATGCTGCTCAGAAGCCAAACATACAGTCAAACATGTTCATTAGTGAATAGGGAAGCTGAAGTCTGTGGGTAAGACTTTGGCATCCCTATTCTGTGAGAATCAGGGTCTGACTTGCTGACTAAATCACAAATATGGTCCTCTGCTACATTTTCTGATTTTAAGTTTTATCCACAAAACTCATCCCTATTCACATGGCCGTGCCTACAGGACTGACCTACAATCCCAAATTATGAAAATACGCTAATGACTGGCCAACTCAAAGATGGGGAAAACATGTTACTCCATTCAAGGAACATATCCGATCATTGACCAGAGCGTCACACCTTGCTATGTGTCCAAGACACAGGAGTCAATCACACATCATCAGCAAACACAACACAGAAAAGAAATATCAACACTTACTGGAGATGTCAGGGTCCGCCAATCGAGCCACCTCTCCGATAGTGTAAGGGGCAGGTCCACCTGTAAGGCATGGAAGGGAGGAATGTGCTCAATGTCTACAACACTTCCAAATACAAATACTATGTGTAAAAGTCAAGCCTCTCAGACATGATGATACTGCATCCTACATACCACTGCAAACATGTACAGACCCGGGGACTCCAGTGAGTGATACACACATATCTGCACACATGCAGTGGCCCTAACTATCATGTGGTGGCAAACATGCTCCTTCATTAGTTAGCAGACTAATTCATGGAGTGTATTCCTCTTATCATTTGTATCCATGAGAGACATGCCAAGCCACTTTCCTGGAGGACTGCAATACCAGTGACCCAGCTATTGTGACTAAGACCAATTTAAAACACATAGGTACAATGTACAGAGGGCCAGGGACAGTTGTTAGCCCTCAATTTGTATAATTTTCTTCATTTGATGTGCCACAGCTATGGTAAATTTCACCAACCATAGAGATATGAACCCGTGTGCATACCTTTTGGCATCCATCCCTAATTTAAATGTGGCACTACAAAGTCCTAATATCAGTGTAAGATGTTACCTGAGGTCAGCTATAACTTATTATGAATGTGTCAGAATCCAGTTCAGACATGTATCCCAAAACATTGAGGAACACAATGGGGGTCATTACAACATTGGCGGTAAAAGCCGCTTACCGCCGTGCAGAAGACCGCCAATACACCGCCGCGGCCGCGGAATTCCGCCACAGCTATTATGACACACATCTCGGAATCCGCCGAAATTCAGACACCCACACAAGTCTGCCACACCAAAGGTCAGTGATAAACTGGCGAAAACAAAACCTCCACCGTCATGCCAACAGAAACACGCCCATGCTATTACGACCCACGAATCCACGCGGCGGTCTTTCAACCGCAGTATTCCATTGGCGGTACACACCGCCGCGCTCAAAATACACACACATCTCCAAAACACCGCCACATTGGACAATTCAAAATACACACACCTGATTCACATAAAAACACCACTCCCACACACCCAACACAATATAAAACACACACCCACATCACCCACAAACCCCAACAACCAAAAATTAGAGACGAAGGTGACAGAGAGAGAGCACAGCAATAAACAACCCCACCACACAGAGGCACACGACACCATCACCCACACAACATCCACGCACAAAACACCCCACACCACTACACATCACCATACTCATCACCACATACACTACCCCACACATCACCTACACCATCCCATGGCAGGCCAAAGACACCCCAGGTTTTCGGAGGAGGAGCTCAGGGTTATGGTGGAGGAAATCGTACGAGTAGAGCCACAGCTATTTGGATCACAGGTGCAGCACACCTCTATAGCTAGGAAGATAGAGCTATGGCGAAGAATCGTGGACAGGGTCAACGCAGTGGGAAAGCACCCAAGAAATCGGGAGGACATCAGGAAGAGGTGGAACAACCTACAGGGGAAGGTGCGTTCAGTGGTCTCCAGGCACAACATCGCGATTCAGCGGACTGGCTGCGGCCCCCCACCTCCTTCCCCACAACTAACAACATGGGAGGAGCAGGTCTTGACCATTATGCATCCAGAGGGCCTCGAAGGAGTCGGTGGAGAAATGGACACTGGTAAGTCAAATCTCAACTATCATATCCCCCACCCTACCTGCATGCTATCACACACCCCTACCCTTACCCCCTCCCCTAGCACTCCAACTCCTCACTAATGTACTAATAACACAAACCACCCATCCCAACACCAAGCCCTGCATGACACACCTAAGCATGGACACCCATCACTAAAGCAGGCCCACTGCACATACCCATAACACCCCCGAACCATCATCACACAAGCCCCCACACAGGAATGCTTGCACTGGGGTACACGCACACCCACCCATTGCACACCATGACACACTCAGATGCAATAATCATGCTTTTATACCCCTGCAGGACCACTACGTAACGTCACCAGACAGGATGGTCCAGACATCTCTACCCCACCCACAGAAGAGGCCCACAGTGATGACAGCAGCTCTGGCCAACTGGATCCAGATGACCAGCCCGGACCATCGTGGAACTCGGGACAGTCGGTTCCCCTCGCACAGGCACAGCCCAACACTGACCTTCCACTCTCTGGTAACACCAGCACAGCACCCACCCAGCGGGCCCATACCTCCGTCCCAAGGACACGTCAATCAGCTGTGTGTCCACCACTACAGGGAACCCAGGATAACCCACCACCCCAACAACAACAGGGACCTGGGGGCAGTGGTAGTGGGCACACGGTCCAGGGGACGGAGGTCCAGTAACACAGGGGAACTGGGAGGGCTGCTGTGCGACAGGGGGCGGACAGGCCTAGGGAACCCACTCTTCACGAGGCCATCTCCTCCATCATGGGAGCATACCACCACTCCCAGGAGACGATGGCTAAGGTCCTGGCCAAGTTTCAGGAGACCCAACGCATGCAGGAGGAACAGTATTTGGGGTTCAGGGAGGAGCTCAGAACCATCAGCTCCGCCCTGGGCACCATCGTAGAGGTGCTGAAGGACATACAGAACACCATGAGGGACACTGTGGCACTCCAAGGGGCCCCTGACACTAGCCTGGACGATGAACTGCCCACCACCTCCGCCGGCGCTAGTGGACAGGACGCCCCGCCACAGGACCACCACACCAGCACCCCACCCCCTGCAGACGGAGAACCACCCCGCAAGCGGTCCCTGAGATCCAGGAACAGGACAGAGCATGATGGCAAGACCCCCGTCAAGAAATGAGACCACCCTGATTGTCATCCCACTGTCCCACTTTGTTACCCTGTCCATATTCGAACTGGCCCAGCTCCACTTCCTATGCCCATATGGGCAGTGCACCTGTGAGACTAATAGACTGGACTCTGCCATGGACATTCCTCCACCATCACCCATCACCATTTTGCCACCCCCTCCAATAATTAGCACTTCAATAAACATCCTTGAACCACAAAACAATCTGGAGTCAGTCTGTGATTTTTAAAATGTGTATTATCTATGACAATGACAAAATCCATTTGAAAATGTAATGTCAACATACCTATGTCACACATCACAAGTCCATGAAAGATGCAAGCAGATGACACACGTTGGTAACCACACCTGTGAAACCATAATGGAAATGTACAACTCAGTTGCCAAATACTGCTTCAAATTGACAGACAGGATAGAGGTAGAAGTGTGAAAGTAAATGTACTAGTAAAGAAATTGTTCTCACCTGTGTGTCACTGGAAATATTGCTGTATGACTGAGTCCCTGTTGTCAATGTCCTCTTCCTCTGCTTCCTCATCATCACTGTCCACAGGCTCCACAGCTGCCACAACACCGTCATCTGGACCATCCTCCTGCAGAAAAGGCACCTGGCGTTGCAAAGCAAGATTGTGAAGCATAGAGCAGGCAATGATGATCTGGCACACCTTCCTTGGTGAGTAGAATAGGGAACCACCTGTCATATGGAGGCACCTGAACCTGGCCTTCAGGAGGCCTAAGGTGCGTTCGATCACCCTCCTAGTCCGCCCATGGGCCTCATTGTAGCGTTCCTCTGCCCTGGTCCTGGGATTCCTCACTGGGGTGAAAAGCCATGATAGGTTGGGATAACCAGAGTCCCCTAATAGCCACACCCGGTGCCTCTGGAGTTGACCCATCACATAAGGGATGCTGCTATTCTGCAGGATGTAGGCGTCATGCACTGAGCCAGGGAACATAGCATTTACCTGCGAGATGTACTGGTCTGCCAAACATACCATCTGTACATTCATCGAATGATAACTCTTCCGGTTCCTGTACACCTGTTCACTCCTGTGGGGGGGACCAGAGCTACATGGGTCCCATCAATGGCACCTATGATGTTAGGGATATGTCCCAAGGCATAGAAGTCACCTTTAACTGTAGCCAAATCCTCCACCTGAGGGAAAACGATGTAGCTCCTCATGTGTTTCAGCAGGGCAGACAACACTCTGGACAACACGTTGGAAAACATAGGCTAGGACATCCCTGATGCCATGGCCACTGTTGTTTGAAATGACCCACTTGCTAGGAAATGGAGCACTGATAGCACCTGCACTTGAGGGGGGATTCCTGAGGGATGGCGGATTGGTGACATAAGGTCTGGCTCCAACTGGGTACACAGTTCATGGATTGTGGCATGGTCAAACCTGTAGGTGATAATTAAATGTCGCTCCTCCATTGTCAACAGGTCCACCAGCGGTCGGTACACCGGAGGATTCCGCCATCTCCTCACATGTCCCAGATGATGGTGCCTAGGAAGGACAACAGCGCGACCACAGAGTCAAGCAATTCAGAGGTATGTACCCACAGCTACACAGAACACAAAACAAAATCCAAAAAGTGTTCTGTATGTGTGTTGAGTCCAGGCCTAGGCATGTGTGACGCAGTTGAAAATGAAGCCATGTGGGCCCCTGAAATGGCGGATGCCTGACCTCTAAAGTGGGACAATGGGATGTGAGGTAACTGCGCTGGCGTTGTACACCGTCGCGGTAGGCGGTCGTAGACCGCGGCGCAATGCTGCATTGGTTAACATGGGACCCTATGGGTCCCAGGAGCCAATGACGAAGTGCGCCGGCGGTGATGATACGCACCGCCACGGATGTCACCGCTGCGGACGTGACCGCCATTTTCTATCTGTTCAATCACTCGATACCTGATCTTCGACAGGAGAGAACCCACACTGCAAGTGCTGCTGTGACCTCGGTCTGGAAGAGACAATGGCACGTGCGTCTGGTGAAAGGGCCCCTGCCTTCACTGCACAGGAGTTGGAGAAGCTTGTGGACGGGGTCCTCCCCCAGTACACGCTACTCTACGGTCCTCCAGACCAACAGGTGAGTACGTAGGGTGCCAGTTGTATGGGCTATGCCTGGGTGGAGAGGGCTGGATGTAAGTAGGAAGGGGGCAGAGTTCTGCGAGAATGAAGGACTGTGAATGCATGTGCCACATGGCAAGGGCAGGGATGTGGGCCACTCACTTCAACGGTGCAGTTGGTAATGACTTCTCTTCTTCCCCTGTACATGTCATGTAGGTCGGCGCCCACCAGAAGAAGGATATTTGGCGTGCCATCGCCAAGGACGTCCAGACCCTGGGGGTCCACCAGAGACGGAGCACCCACTGCCGTAAGAGATGGGAGGACATTCGCCGCTGGAGCAAGAAGACGACGGAGGCTCAGCTGGGGATGGCCTCCCAACGTGGGAGGGGTGCCCGTCGCACCATGACCCCCCTGATGTTCCGGATCCTGGCGGTGGCCTACCCTGAGTTGGATGGGCGCATGAGGGCATCACAGCAGACACAAGGGGGTGAGTACACTCACATTCTGATGACTTTGCGCGCAGTGGAGGGGTCTGTGTGGGGGAGGAGGGCTGTGGGTTTCCCTAAGCCAGCGCGAGTTCCGTAGGCTAGGCCCCTCCGTAATGCAGGCCATGTGGCACTCCACCCCACCTCTGTAGAGTGTCAAGTACAGGTATACATGCCCCTGTGTCATCTATGTGTGCAGATGTCCACCATACCCATGTAGGCCACATCCCAGGAACTGCATCTGTAGAGGCCAAGAGCACGGCATTGTGTAGGTGGCTGCTGTGTCTGTATTGTCCGCCAACGGTAGTGGTAAGCCATGCACTCAACCTGCCTTTCTTCTGTTTCCCCACCCCTTTTTGTGCTCTCCCTGTTCTTTTGTGCATCAGCATCATCAGGCGGAGGTACAGTGGCACTGGAGCACGAGGGGGCTGCATCCCACATGGCCATGGAGGGCCACACCACGGACTCAGAATACACCAGTGGGACGGAGGCGAGGGGAGCTTCACGGCGGTCACCGGATCAGCAACCAGCGACACGGACTCGTCCTCCGATGGGAGCTCCCTTGTGGTGGCGGCAACATCTGTGACCCCCACTTCTACAGGTACAGCCGCCGGCCCCCCTACCAGCACCGCCCTCCCAGCAGCCCCTCAGCCTTCGCCCCGTGCCCGCTGATCCAGGAGGGTGGGCATCACCTTCGCCCCAGGCACCTCAGCCCCTGCCCCTGTCACCCCTGCTGCCCTCAGTGAGGAGGCCATTGACCTCCTCAGGTCCCTCACTGTGGGGCAGTCTACCATTGTGAATGCCATCCCGGGTGTAGAAAGGGAGTTGCAACATACTAATGCATTCCTGGAGGGCATTCATTCTGGTCAGGCTGCCCATCATCGAACCCTGCAATCTCTGGCCTCAGCACTGATGGCAGCCATTGTCCCTGTGTCTAGCCTCCCCCCTCCAACTTCCTCCACCCAGACCCAATCCCCTGTACCTCAGCCTATCCCAAGCACACCATCAGACCAGCCTGCACACACATCAACACACAAGGGCAGCTCAGGCAAACATAGGCACCACACATCCCACAGGCACTCACACAAGCATCACCCAGATACAGACACAGCAACATCTACTGCCTCCACTGTGTCCCCCTCCTCGTCGTCTCCCTCCTCCCTCCTAGTGTCGTCTACACTCTCACCTGCATGCACTACCGCTACAGCCACTAGGACTCGCACCAGAACACCCAGCACCACACCCCGCTCACCTGCACTCACCACCCCCACTACCATTTACACGTCCCCTGTGTCCTCTCCCAGTGTGTCTGTGACGCCCCCTCCGAAAGTACACAAACGCGGGCACACACACACCCAACATCCATCCACCTCACGACAGCCTCCAGAACATGCACCTGCACCCAAATCATCAAAAGTTACACCTCCTACAACCACCTCCTTTTCCTCCACTCCCAGACCCCCTCCAGCTACCCATCCCAGTGTTCGTCAGAAACTTTTCCTGATCAACGTTGACCTCTGTCCCACCACCCCCCCCTCCAATTCATAGGTCCCGTAGTAGCACCTCAGCCAAAAAAAGTCCGGTACCAGTGGTGCCTGTTAGAGGTATGTGGAGTGCACCGGGCACCAGGGCAGCCAGTGTGACACAGAGCCAAAGCACAGCCAGTCCCCCCCCTGTAAAGCACCAGAAGTTGGACAGTGCCCGATGGGAGAGGGTGAAGACTCCTGCCGGCAGTGCTGCTCACAAGGGTCCCGGGGGGAGTGTTGAGTCAGCTGTGACTCCTCCCAAGGTGGGGAAGGGGCAGAAGAAGTCGCCAAAGTCTGGGAAGAGCAGCACGGCGGAGAAGGCCACCATCCTCCCCGCTGCCCAGGACGCCACCGCCAGCCCCATCGTCACTGGTCCGGAGACCACCGCCAGAGTCAGTGCCCAGGAGGGCAGCAAAATCGTCACTGGTCCGAAGACCACCGCCAGAGTCAGTGCCCTGGAGGGCAGCACAATCGTCACTGGTCCGGAGACCACCGCCAGAGTCAATGCCCAGGAGGGCAGCACAATCGTCACTGGTCCGGAGACCACCGCCAGGGTCAGTGCCCAGGAGGGCCCCGGCAGCCACAGCCCCGCTGGGCAATGAGGGACCGCCATGGCACACACCGCTGCACAGGTCAGAGACAGCAAAGTCAAGCACCGCTGAACAGGGCAAAGACCGCCATGGCAAGCACCGCTGAACAGGTCAGAAACTGCCAAGTCAAGCACCGCTGAACAGGGCAAGCACCTCTGAACAGGGCAAAGACCACCATGGCAAGCACTGCTGAACAGATCAGAAACTGCAAAGTCAAGCACCGCTGAACAGGGCAAGCACCGCTGACCGTGGCAAAGACCGCCATGGCAAGCACCGCTGAACAGGGCAAGCACTACTGAACAGGTGAAAGACCGCCATGGCAAGCACCGCTGAACAGGGCAAGCACCGCTGAACAGGCCAAAGACCGCCATGGCAAGCACCGCTGAACAGGCCAAGCACCGCCAACTCAAGCATCGTTAGCCCATGTGTGGCAGGGGCAGTGACGGAACTGGGACCGTCACGGGGAGCGTGATGCACTCTGGGCACCAGTCCCTCTCCAGAACCAGTGGAGAACAGCATCCACTACCTGAGTCCTTTACAGGATGAAGCACTCTGGGCACCAGTCCCCCTCCAGAACCAGTGGAGAACAGCATCCACTGCCTGAGTCCTTAACAGGATGAAGCACTCTGCGCACCAGTCCCCCTCCAGAACCATTGGAGAACAGCATCCACTACCTGAGTCCTTAACAGGATGAAGCACTCTGGGCACCAGTCCCCCTCCAGAACCAGTGGAGAACAGCATCCACTACCTGAATCCTTAACAGGATGAAGCACTCTGGGCACAAAGCCTCCTCCAGAACCAATGGAGACTGTTATCCACTTGAGAGTCTGTGGCTTTGCACTCCCCAGGATGGTCCAGTGGGCAAACCACCCACTGTAGAGACTTGAGAGACTGTGGCTTTGCACTCCCCAGGATGGTACAGTGGGCAAACCACCCACTGCAAAGACTTGTGAGACTGTGGCTTTGCACTCCCCAGGATGGTGCAGTGGGCAAACCACCCACTGTAGAGACTTGTGAGACTGTGGCTTTGCACTCCCCAGGATGGTGCAGTGGGCAAACCACCCACTGTAGAGACTTGTGACACTGTGGCTTTGCACTCCCCAGGATGGTCCAGTGGGCAGACCACCCACTGCAGAGACTTGTGACACTGTGGCTTTGCACTCCCCAGGATGGTCCAGTGGGCAAACCACCCACTGCAGAGACTTGAGAGACTGTGGCTTTGCACTCCCCAGGATGGTCCAGTGGGCAAACCACCCACTGTAGAGACTTGTGAGACTGTGGCTTTGCACTCCCCAGGATGGTACAGTGGGCAAAGCACCCACTGTAGAGACTTGTGAGACTGTGGCTTTGCACTCCCCAGGATACATCAATGGGCATGGAGCCCCGTCGTGGATCTGGCGTGGTGCTGTCATCCAGCTGAGGTGCCCCCCTTCCCTTCCCCCTGAGGTGCCTGTTGTGTTTCTATCTGATGCCCCTGCAGTGTTCTCTCCGTTTCTGGACAGGTATCATGTGTGGGCCTCGCCCATGCATTTTGGGCCCAGTGGTCCACGGACATTGAAATGTGCATACCTACACTACTAATCGTGATGTATATTTTTGGAATGTGTATATATTTCTGTATATATTAGCTTACTGTATTTTGATACATTACAATGGTTGTACTGATTTCCTTTTGTCTTTGCATTCTTACGGGGGGGTTGGGGGTTGTTACTGTGATGTTTGGAAATGCATTGGTGTGTGTGTTGTAGTGTGCGAGGGTCGGGTGGGGGTGGGGGTGTTGCGTGTGTGTGTCCCTGACTTTTGCCTCCCCCTCCCCTATGTCGTAGGTGCAGTACTCACCATTGTCTTCGGTGCCGGCATTGCTGATGTTCGTAGAGGAGCAGGAACACTATCGCAGGGAGTATTTGGAGTTCCGGCTCCATGGTGCCCTCCTTCCTCGTGGAGTGTGTTAAGGTGAGCGTTTTCCCATTGCAAAAGCTGTTTCCGCCGTGTTTTTTATAATACTGTGGGCGGTACTTTGTCTTCCGCCTGTCTGTTGGCAGTGACCGCCGAGCTGCTTGTCTGTACCGCCGTGGCGGTCGGAGTGTTAAAGTGGCTGTCTATGTTGGTGGTTTCCGCCATGGTCATAATTCCCTTTTTTTTCCGCTGGCATGTTTGCGGTATTACCGCCGCTTTAACACCGTCCGCCAGGGTTGTAATGACCCCCAATATTTCTTGTAAAAATCTGGAATTAAAACATGTGTTTCCTGATACATTCACAGACCATGCATGAAACATATGTTAGTGCCACATTAGCATCATCAATTGACGTGAAGGCAGCACTAATTTGCAGGCTCCTGTTGTGTTTTGTAAGTTAGTCTAGCTGTTGCATCAACAAATGACGGTAAGGTGTAGGAATTATTGTATATATCACAGGCAACTGTGGCCCCGATTTATAAATTGTTTGCGCCGCATTTGTGCCGCTTTTTGACGCAAAAGCGGGGCTAACTTACAAAATACAGTTATATTTTGTAAGTTTGCACCTCTTTTGCTTCAAAAAAATGACACAAATGTGGTGCTAATAAAGTAGAAATATCAACCTGTATGTTTAACTTGCATTCCACATGTTCGAAAACATTGCCTGCAGCATTTGAACAAATGAGCTACTGTCTCTACAGAGCATTTAAATGTGCACAATACTCTATTATTTTTTGGACGGGAACGCCTACCTTGCATGTCATTAAATACAAGGCGGTTTACCGCATCCAGAAAATGACGCACACTGCGGAATGTTGGCGTTCGCGGGCTCGGGCGTCAAAGTTTAAATATGGTGCACGGTTTGCGCTGAATGTACGACAAATGAGCTACTGTCACTACAGAGCATTTAAATGTGCACATTACTCTGATTTGTACTCACCAACAGGGACACCAATCGCAATCCCCAGGTGGTCCAGCAGGTCTTGCTTCTGGGCAACCAGGTCAGCCCAATGGTGTTTCAGCTGGTGGTCGTTGCGCGGTGTGTTGTAGATGTGCTGTAGATGGTACAGGACCTTTTCCCACCAGAACCTCCTTGCCTCTGTGTGATAGCCCTGTATCACACGACCACCTGCTTCAATCATTAACTGTAGGAAGTGGCACACCAGCCAAATAAAGGCACCTAGCTCCTCCTCTCCCATCCTGCCAAGACGAGGCCTACCCAACATGCTTGCACCAAAAAAAGGGAATAAAGGGGTACAGAGGAAAATGGAGGGAAAGTAGGACAGGGAAATGCAAAAAAACTAACAGAACACAGCTCAACTATCCCCAAGCTAGCACTACCCACAACAGACTCCCAACAGTACAAAGACAAATGTAGACACCAGAAATGACCAAAAAAACACTAACACAGGATACCACAGACACTTAGGAAACACAAAAATATAATTTAAAGACCACACTGGAGACAAATTCACAAAATGCACAGAGGGATAGGTCAAAACACAGCCACACAGTCAGGAAATATCACAGACTGCAAAGTGAAAGTGAAAGTACACCTACTGTACCAATTCTGTAAACAGGATATCCCATTACATCACTTCTTGCCTCAAATGAGGTGCGTTTTTAATCTTATGCGTCAAAATATTATAACGCTTACAGTCTGTGCGTAATTTTATTTTTACGCACATGCTTAGAAATAACCCTGCATCCATATTTTGAAATATGTTTCATACTTAACCAATTTCAGGGGATACAGTATGGGAATTACCGCTCAGGGCCAGTGGATATTTCATGGCAATGAGCGTCATATTTCGACGCATATGCGTCATTTTTTGACGCGTATGCATCAACATTTCAGTCTCTAACTGGGTTTGGGTCATTTCTCATTTGTAATAGTACATGACAGGTGTCACAATACAGAGCTAGGCTGATTGCATCAACAGTGTGCATTCCGGTGTATGGGTACATGTGACCGATCATACTACTGCGGACCATGATCCTCTACTTGTTGTACCAGATTTGCACTCTTCACCAACGCAATAGATGGCCAAACGTGTGGAATACAATTAGGTATTACCCAGTTTGGTCATGTTTTGCGCCAAGAGAGGATAGCAAGGCGACGCAACTCAATACAGTAACTCAATGCCTATGGGTCAATGTGTGTGATTTGGCTCTTACAATTGTAGTTGTCCCATTGTGTGAACATCACAAGACACATTTTTGCAAATCTGCTTGTATGCATGTGGAGTCAATGTGTCCAACCATCAGATGCTATTCAGTGTGGAAATGAGAGAGGAAATGTGTTTGTCATACACGTAGCAACAACTGCTGTGTGCACTTCCTACGTTTTTTTTAACATAAGCACCACCAATGACAAAGCATGCACAGAATAGATAGCAGACGGTTGATCATGGCAATGTTCCAAAACTAAGCCATCACATGTCCTGGAATGTTGGATACTACTTCCTAGGCACTTGTTTGTTTACTCCCCATGAGTCAGGCATGGGATAATGCTATGTTTGTGACACCAAGTCTCAAATACAATCCACAAATGTCATGTCACTCCACAGTCTGAGTCGTATAAATGAGCCATGTCTCTCCTGTGTCAGTGGAGGACCAGCAGACCAAACTGCACGTGTTCATATATTTCCAGTGGTAAAATACACAAAGGTGTCCGGTTCAAGTGAGTGGGCCAATGTTTAGCCTGTATCATTATTGGAGTCCATGTTGTCACAGTTACGTGCAGGTCTAGTCATGAGTCTGCGGAGCCATTTCCTGCATCTACAAAGTATCCTTCACAGCTGAATTCAAGTAAAGACAATGAGGAATTGAGAACACACATGGGGATAGTCCAGCTATGGCACTGCAGACGTGTTATGAGACTGACAACAGGTCAACCTTGGTGTGCTGACAAAGTTAATGGATCAGGATTCTTGAACCGACAGGTTTCCTCACAACATTTGTACACAGGTTAGACTCTAAAATTCCCACTGCATCCGGGAACATCAGTGCTTCTGTGCTGATTAATCTCACAGCTATTCACCATGCAAGCCCCATCAATATGTTGGGGCCAATGTGAATCAGCGTGTGGACTGTCAGGGTCCTAACATGTGTTGACATTTCATGCACATTATCTGACTTTGTTTGTTGTGCCCCATACCCAATCCATGCATACAGCCATGGTACACTGTCACTATTTATCACTCATGCATACATGAAACCCAGACAAGGGATGGGCCATGATTAGGATATTTGGAGAAAAGTTCCACCCCATGGTACGATAAGTAAACTGATTATGCTGTACAATTTATTTGAGTATGCATTGTAGACCCACCTGACACAATACCCGAGGAGGAAAGTGAGGGCTGGGAAAACAACTATGATACAAATGTAGCCACAGGGAAACTTTATGGTAATGCAAAGACAGGAACCAGTCAGGCTAACAGGATGCTGGGTCAATCAGGATCAATAAATTTAACAAGGCAAATACACAGTGAGCAGACTGAGACTGGTAAAAGGTGGAACAACACTGTGGAAAATGAAAACTGTGTTTCTCCTGTGTGTTGGAACGTAACACAATAACCCAAGGGCTGTGTTACACAAGTGATTTATATGGCAATGCATAACAGTGTTGTACATAAAATGGCATCTTCTAGGCTGTTCCAGGCAGCTGCAAGGGCAGTGCATGTTCAAATGGCTGGTCTGCATGGAGGTGCTCACAGGTGTGTGCAGCTTCAGTCTCTCACAAGTCCTGTAGGTGAGAATCAAGTTCAAAGGGCCAACGGTACCTTTCACATGGGAAGCAATGTGCAGGTGATTACAGGTCCTACAGACTACAAGGCAGTGCATTATTTAACCAGAAGTCCATGCAGACAGAAGTACAATGACTATGGCATTCCATACTAAAGAGGGAAGCACACTGGATTCACATTGTGAGTCTGTGAGTGTGTAAAGGAGGGATTATCTGGGTACACATATTCCCTTTCCAGGGACCTCTTGGTGAGACAGGGAACATAGGTGTGGCAGGACTTAGGACCTGGGCTGCCATGTGCAGGGAATGTCTTGTGAGAAATGCCAGTCATACCTGGGGCACTTGTGCTGTCAATTTGCTGCTTAAATGGAAATCTTGTCACACATACTCCTTGCAAAGATAGCTGATGTAACACTTACTGCTGTCAAGGGTCTGGTCATACCTTCTTGTCATCAATGCAATAGCACATCCATTGCCTCATGTATGAGGCATTTTTTTCCCTTATTGACTGATGGTGTCTTAGTTGTGTGCAATATACTGCGATGAACCATGTTGCCAACATGTATGTGTGAAATAGCTGTGGTCCTCTGCTATTGCCCTTCAAATGTGAAATGTACAGGATATATGTCATTTACAGTGTATGTGAATTTGGCTGTACATTCATACGCATCAAAATTGATGTGGATTTTTCTGTATCCCAATCTGTATTTCTGCAATGCTCCATGAGGCTACACTCTGATTCTGATAGTTAGGGATAACGTTATGCAAAAATGATTATCCAGACCATGATATAGTGATTAGAATAGGTGTTTATTGACATATGGTAAGACAGTGGTGATGGATGAGTAGAGTTAAAAAAAATGTTGGCCAATATGTTGCCTCCGACACAATCCTGCAGCTCTCTTTGGATGTTCCCCCTCATGTTGATGGACAGCATCCTCCTTTTCCTCCTCTTCAGGCATTTGTGGGTCGGGTTCCTATAGGGTAATGTTCCTTCTTACACATATGTTGTGCAGGATGGCACAGGTCAAAATGATTTTGCACACCATTACTGGTGAGTATAGGAGGCTGCCTCCGGTGATGTCGAGGCACCTGAATCTTGACTTCAGGATGCCAAAGGTCCTCTCGACTATGGTGCGTGTCCTCTGATGTGCCTCATTATAGGCACGCTCTGCTGCAGTGCTTGGGTTTGCAAATGGGGTCATGATCTATGGCTGGATCCCATAACCCTGATCAGCTGAAAGAGAAAATGAGGGAGAACATGTTGATGTAGCTTGCACAATGATTATCACTTTGCATGGCAGTTGTTCTCTTTTGTTGTCTGTGACTCATCTGTGTTTGTGTTATTGTGTGGAATCCTAGGCTTCTAGGATATGCCATCAGCATTGGGTTGTTTCCTTATCTGAACGGGTGTTTGGCTGATTTACCGGATGTCAGCAGTATTTTTGTAGAGTTGCAGTACATTGTGTACTCCCTTGCATTATGCAATGTGAAAGAGGTGTCCCTGTGTCTTAACTGGGGGTGAGATACTTCCATACACAGAATCAATTCCACAGTGGTGGTAACATGGTTGCATCTATATACCCTGGACATTCCATCCAATTTCACATATGCAATAGAATTATTTAAACATCAGTGAGACCCTGTATTTTGCTAGGTGACAATGTACAACACATCTCCGTACGTTGTCAGTACTGACGTGTTGGCAATTGACTATGCACTAATTTCACATGTGTGACAAATTTTCAGCAGACCTATTTCTCTGCCCTTGCCAAGTCGACTCAGGTTGTAACTTGTATCTATACATCTGAACATGTTCAAATTCAGCTGGCTAACTTGGTTGTGAGGTTGTCATTTCGAGTGTCAAAAGGTCCGTATGCCTGTACATCTGTTGTGTGTGTGTGAAATTGTCTCAATCCGTATGTGTAGGAATGTGCACTCTCAATATTGTCACATCAATATGTGTTCTTCGCACAGTCCACTTGCTTATTGGTAGTGGGCAACGTGAGAGCAGCAGTGATTTGAGATATTGGTACAGCCTCAATGATTGCATGTCACCTTCATTGTAGTCATCATCATGCTATGTGTTTCATGGTGTTTGACCTGAAGCATAAAACATTACACACCCCTTACACAGTACGTATTGGTTGGAAGGGTGTTTGATTGAGTGTTATTGATGTGATATTGAAATATTAATCTTTCAAGTTGTACTGCCAGTTGAGGCCATGTCATTGTCACTGTGTTGTTTTAAATTGTTCCCTTGTGTCTGTGTAGTGGCATCTGTTGTTATTTGGTATTGTCATTTGTCCATAGGTCTATATCCAAATGGGTCAGGATATCACACATGCCTACCAGTGTCACAACCTCAGTGTCTTCCTGGCCACGTGTCGATGTCGTGGTGTATGTGTTGTGTGTCCTAGAGGGTTGCTGTGCTGAGTGTATATAGGTAGGTTTCTGTACCTACCAACAAGTAGGCCATTTCCATATCGTCCATCCTGGAAGTGTTGATTGATGGTGCAGTGACGGAAGATAAACTAATCATGTACACTCCCAGGATACTTTGCCACGATGTTGGTGATCAAACCCCGGTGATCGACAATGACCTGCACATTGATGAAGTGTGTGTGCTTCCTGTTGCGGTATAGATGTTTGCAGCAGGTGGCACAAGGCATACATGTGTGCAGTCAATGGCACCAAGCACGGATGGGAGCCATTAATTTGGTAAAACCCCTGTTTTGTCTCCTGTTGCTTCTGCTGTGTGTTGGGGAAGCTGATCTGGCGGGGTATGAGGGAGATGATGGCATCCAATACCTTGGGTAGGAAGGCGGAGAATGAGGGCTGTGAGATCCCGGCAACAAGGGCACCAGTGGTTTGCAAGGAGCCACTTGCCAACATGTGGAGTCCAGCTAGGAGCTTGGTTTCTGGTGGAATGGTGCGGGGTGTCTGCAAGCTGGGTGCCAACTGTGGCTCAATGTTGCTCTGCAGCTGCTGAATGGCTTGCCAGTTGAGCCTGTACCTCTGGATGATGTCTTGTTGGCGGAGTCCCAGAAGGGTTGTCCTGGTGCGGAATATCCTCTCCTGCCTTCTGCGTGCCTTTGGGGTCCCTACTGGTGTTGTGGAAGCTGCTGTTGTTGGTTCTGTGCTCTGCGTCTGCGTGCATGCTGGATGAAAAGCACCTCCATGTCTTCATTTTGGAGCTCTGCTGTTGCTTCTGTGTGTTTTCATTAAGTACAGGTGTGTTTGCCCCAGGGCAGGCGTTATTTTTTTACGCAAATCGGGCTGTGCATCATTTTCCACCTCCCGGCCATGAGGGATTTTTGCGCGATTGGATAAAAAAGGTGGACTGGTGTTTAAGTTATTTTTTGGACGGGAACGCCTACCTTGCATGTCATTAACGCAAGGCGGTTTACCGCATCCAGAAAATGACGCACACTGCGGAATGTTGGCGTTCGCGGGCTCGGGCGTCAAAGTTTAAATATGGTGCACGGGTTGCGCTGAATGTACGTCAAAATTTTTGACGCTTATTCGGCGCAAACAGAGTATAAATATGCCCCTCAATGTCCGGTGTGAAAGCTGTCAAATTGCACTCCTTGTCACAACAGCTAGATCCATTCTAATCCGTTTGGAAAGCAGTTTAATTCTGATCTGGCCATGTTTTTATGAATAGCACCATTGGGCTGTGGAACACTGTAATTTGCATATTTAGGCCCATATTTATACTTTTTTTAGCGCAGCATTTGTGCCACTTTTTGACGCAAAAATGGCGCAAACTTGCAAAATACAATTGTATTTTGCAAGTTTGCGCCGCTTTTGCATCAAAAGATGACGCAAATGCGGCGCTAAAAAAGTATAAATATGGGCCTTAATGTGTTCATGGGTCAACTGAAATTAAAATGTACCTGGATAGGCAGTGCATATGTGGGAATAGTGCCACTGGTTACACTGCTGTACAGGTCGAACTGCTAGCTTCATCACCAGAGCCCAGGCCATGCATCATCAGACGGCGCCACGTTCTCAAAATCACCTCTTGGATTACTCATTTGCTAAACCTGACCTAACCCTGATAGGACAATCCATAACTTACTGTGTGATGCCCATTATGTTTTCGGCCACGTCTATGCCAAGTCTCGTTATACAAGAGATACCAGGCAGGTCTTAACCTAATAATATATTAGGCGGGACTTTGTGAAATTCGAATGTGACTAAGTTTTGGGAAACTTTTAATGAAAAAACCACGGCGAAATAGGCACAGACATATTGATTCTTGAATATTATTCCCAAAATGCATACAGTAATCTTGATTGCCCTACTCCGGAAATGACCAGGTTCAGCATTTTTTAATTTTCCCACTCTTCAACACTGATTGGCTTTCTGCCTATTGGATTCCCATCTTTAGACTTCTTTTGGGTGTTCAGGTTGTGAGAGGGGATAAATTAAAGGCATCAACATACTTGGGCCCATATTTATACTTTTTGACGCAAAACTGCGCTAACGCAGTTTAGCGCCAAACAAATTAGCGCCGGCTAACGCCATTCTGAAGCACCATCCGGGCGCCGTATTTATTTAATGGCGTTAGCTGGCGTTAGCCGACCGGCGCTGCCTGGTGTGCGTGAAAAAAAACCACGTACACCAGGCAGCGCCGGCGTAGGGAAAAATGGCGTTTGGGCGTTCAAAAATGGGGCAAGTCAGGCTGAGGCAAAAAAAACGTCTTAACCCGATTTGCGCCATTTTTTTGGGGGCGCCCAGACGCCATTAACATGACTCCTGTCTTAGCAAAGACAGGAGTCATGCCCCCTTGCCCAATGGCCATGCCCAGGGGACTTCTGTCCCCTGGGCATGGTCATTGGGCATAGTGGCATGTAGGGGGGCACAAATCAGGCCCCCCTATGCCAAAAAAAAATTAAAAAAAAATACTTACCACAACTTACCTTTTCTTCCCTGGGGTGGGTCCCTCCATCCTTGGGTGTCCTCCTGGGGTGGGCAAGGGTGGCAGGGGGTGTCCCTGGGGGCTTGGGAGGGCACCTCTGGGCTCATTCTAAACCCACAGGTCCCTTAACGCCTGCCCTGACCCAGGCGCTAAAATCCGGCGCAAATGCAGGTTTTTTAGTCCCGCCCACTCCCGGGCGTCATTTTTGCCCGGGAGTATAAATCCGACGCAATAGCATCGGAGTCATTTTTTAAGACGGGAACGCCTACCTTGCATATCATTAACGCAAGGAAGGTGTTCACGCAAAAAAATTACGCTAACTCCATGAACTTTGGCGCTAGACGCGTCTGACGCCAAAGTATAAATATGGAGTTAGTTTTGCGTCGAATTTGCGTCGAAAAAAACTACGCAAATTCGGCGCAAACGGAGTATAAATATGCCCCTTGGAGTCCTACCAGAATCAAGTAGGGCCACAAAGTTGAATAAAAAGAAATACATTTAGTGGTGCAATGAGTTTCTTGTAAAATAACTTATATTAAAAAGTTTTACTAGGTTACAAAATGATTGCTACACTCCTGCAAAGCAGATTGAAACTAAGTATGGGAATCAAGCAACAGAGACTCCTGAATGGTCAAAAGGCAGGTCGAATAAAAGTTAGTTCAAAGTATCTCAAGTGAAAGTACGAATTTTGATGAAATGTTATAGAAAAACAAAGAATACCATAAACCTACTGAATCTCGTTGAAAAAGAAATACATGATTTCTCTTAAAAAATGAGGTGTTCAACTGGTGAAGACGCATCCTTTACGTATTTCACTGCACTTTTTCAATTTAGAACAGCTGCTGTAATTTCAGACCATACTATTTAAGGGATAGTGACATAGGAAATTTAACCATGATTTGAGAGTGATCGTGACAGATCAGCTTTAACATTTCAAACAGATAAGTTTTCAGAACTTTGGCAGGTTGAAATAATTGCTCCTCCACAAGCATAATCATCTCTATTTATGTCAGAATTTATAGTTTCAGTACAAAATATAAAGTATTCAGGGCGTATTTACAAGCCCTGTGGTATGGGGAAATTCAGCAAGTGACCTTGCTGCACTGACCTGAAGCCACAGGAAATGGCACCATGGTGAATGGATGCCTGCCTTGCAGACCAGGATTGTTTTGTTGCAGGAAGGGACACCTTTCTGCACAAAAATAATCCATGGAGGCTATTTTCTCTTTCTATATGTGCTGCAAAATGAAGCACACATAGAAAGAGGAAAAAAAGAGGAGAAATAAAGATATTTCTCATTGTTGCGGTAAGAGTTTGATGCATTCCCAGGTTTACAATGCCTTGTAAATCTGAGAATGCATCAAAACCCATGGGTGTTGCATGCAAAAACCTACTGCAAAGCCCATGGAACGCCTCGGTGATGCAGTGCAAGGCAACGCAGCAACTTGCACTTCGTTGCCTTACACCACATCTAGATATTGTAGATATGGGCCTGCACAATGCACCTTAGGTGCGTCACAAAAAGTGATGCACCGGCAACGCACAGGGCTTGTAAATAAGCCCATAAATTTTGATTTTATTACATAACTCGTGTAATTCTGACCGTAGGTTGGCGATAGTGATAGCAATTCTAAAGTCTCCAAAATCAATGTTACCTACCTCTCATGCTCAAGGAGTCCTACAACATCTACTCTGAAAAGTGTAAAGTTCTGAACATAATATGTTGACAGTAGGAATTTATCCTATGACAGTTTTATTAAAAGCTCAGTTAATACGTCTAGACAGGAGAAGGAGTGAGATAGGACGAATTATGAGTAATTCCGTGTTCATTATTAGAAAATCATTACTTAGAGATGTCTGTAGAGAATATTTGAAAGCAAAAGAAAAATCTCGTATTAAAGTCTGTTTCCTCAAGAAAGACAATAATTCAAAGGTGTTCCTCCATTTCAGTGTTGTACAATAAATAGTGTTTTTTATATTGATGTACAAAAATAAGAACTCCAGAGTATTTACTACCCCTATGTCACCAGGTAAGGATTATAGGAAAGTACAGATTTACTATTTTAAACTTCATATATTCTGAAGTCAGATATCCCTCCTAATGACAGTAAATGAAATAGATCAGAATTCTTGAGCAAAAAGAGATGAAAGCAGCAGGTACCAGGAGAAAAAAGTAAAAAAAGATTGATTCTGGATCATATACCCACAAGCGAAAAGTCAGAGTATGGCAAAATGAGTTGCAGTCCCGTCTGAACTGAACCACAATACTTCTTCGCTCATCTCAAGAAAGGAGTTTGCAAATTAATTAAAAGTATTTGGTAAATTTACCAAATAAGAATACATGCAAATTATGACTGTGTAACTAATTTCAACTATTTTATAGCCTTATTCTCTTAAATAGAAGCTAGATTTTGATAATTGTTACATTCTGTTTCAGTATTGAGAGGACTCCATTCGAAAGATATTTTCTTAGTATATTTTGTGAATGAAGGTTTGCAAAAATATTTTGCAAAAATTGCAGTATCGTGGAATAAATAGCTGCTAGACAAATTACATGGGATTCCTTGCATTCATTAAAATAAAAGAGAATGAATGGAAACTGCTAGAAGTGACAGATAGTCACAGTTCTTGGCATTCAGGTCCAGGTGCAGACTGGTAAATGGTCCCCTGGATGGCATTCATGACTAAAGAACATTTTTTTATTCACAAGAAGTCACTTAAGTGAACGGAGAACTGGTCCTAGGTTAATATGTCTTACACATCTGGCCAGTAGCCAAGGCTCAGGAGCTGTTTATTTGATTTCTGCATATATTTTTCACATTGCAAAACATATAGGGACATATCTATTGTCACAATACCGTCTTGCAGCCACGGATCTGGCTCACAGGGCTCATGCTGTGCTTCCTGTTAACATTTGGGTCACAGTTGGGAGATGTGTGCACCCTGTCCAAGTAGAGACCATAATCCGAGCCACGGTAAGTCAGTTATGCTCCCTAAATTAACCTGGGCTCACCCTCTGGTGGCTTGGCACAGAGCAGTCAGGCTTAACTTAAGAGGCAATGTGTAAAGTATTTGTGCACCACTTAAATAACACAGTGAGAACACCACAAAAAGACTTCACACCAGTTTAGAAAAATAGCTATTGGTTTTATAAATGAAACAAGACCAAAATGCTAAAAATACAATAAGTAAATACTGATATATGCAATTGTAAAGATTGAGGTGAAAATAGCGCATAAAAGTGAAAAGCACCAATGGAGATTATCTGGTCACACTGGACTGGGACAAAGTCACAAGTTCAGGTTGACCACGATGAGGTGCAGGCCAGCTACAGGGACCCACTTGGGCCCGCTGAACATATTACCTTATATTCTGGTGAATGGTCTGCGCGCCATTGCTTTGCGAGGCTTTGAGTCATCTGGCATCGATTCCGAGATGCTGTGTGGCAAGGCTTTGCAGGATTTAGCATTACTTTGCGTTGATCCCAGGGAATTGTGCGGCAAGGCTTTGCAATGCTTGGCATTGCTGTGTGTCAGTTCTGATGGTCTGAGAGCCGTACTGCAAGGCTTTGCAGAGCTTTGCATCAACTGGGGTCGATTCTGGTGAAGCTGGCAGATGTGTGGCGAAGCTCTGTAGGGCTTTGCATTGCTGCACAGCTGTTCTAAGGAAATCCAGAGAAAGCAGAGCACCTTAGGCTGACTTCCAAGGGTCCAGGGCTGGGGTGGCAGCACCTGGCAGGTTAGACTAACAGATGGCAGAGACCAGGTGATGTAGCAGGCGAGTTGCAGGCAGTCTTAGATGTCCTTGAGTCTGCAGATGAACAGGTGGCAAGCCAACAAGCCCTTGGAGATTTTTGGGTTCAAGGATGAAGAGAGCCAGCAAGTCCAGTTCCTTGGAATGCAGGCAAGAAGCAGCAGGCCAACGCAGCAAGACATGTTACAAAGTGGCAGTCCCTCCTACAGCACAGCAAACTGGAGGCCAATACAACAATGCTGTTGCAGAGTGGCAGTCCCTCCTGGCAGCATAGCAGTCCTTCTTCCTGGTAGAGTGTCCTTGGCTCCAGTAGAGATTTGATTTGGTGGGTTTGGGGTCTAATATTTATACTTTGGTACCCTGGTTGTGAAAGGTGAAAGAAACTTTTCGGCCTTACTTTTAAATCCAGATGGTTCCTGTTTTGTCCTCCCTGGCTCCATTCACTCTACAGGTAGTTATGCAGTACTTTGTGTGAGGACTGGCAGACCCCTATTCAGGAGTAAGTGTTGGCTCCTTCCACCTATCTGGTCCAGGAAGACCCCTCTGCCTGGTAATGGGTCATCAGGATACAAATGTCACACCCATGCTCCCTTTTCGGGTGACTGCCTGGAAGGAATACACAAAGCCCAGCTGTCAACAACCCCAGACATGTGTTCAGAGACAGGCAGAGGTACGAAATGGTTAAAGTAAGAAAAGGCAAACTTTCTAAAAGTGGCATTTTCATACTTACTATTTGAAATCCAACTTCACCATAAGTTGTGATTTTAAATTGTGTGTCCAGGTATACCAAACTGAACATTTCTATCTTTTCCCATTTGGAAGTTACACTTAAAAGATGTTTTAAGGTAATCCCAATCCTATCCTATGGGACAGATAGGCCTTGCAGTAGTGAAAAATGAATTTAAGTGTTCTTCACTACCTGGGCATGTTAAATGTAGAAGTACATGTCCAATGTTTTAAATGCACTGCACCCTGCACTTGGGGCTAACTAGGGCCAACCTTAATATTGTAATAAAAAGGAGGGTTTGGACCTGGTCAGAGGGCACACTTGCCAAGTCAAAATGGCAGTTTAAAACTGCACACACAGGCTCTGCAGTGGCAAGCCTGAGACAGGTTTAAAAGACTACTGTAGTGGATGCACAATCAGTGTGACGCCACGCTTAACTGCGGCGTCTCTTTTTTCCACAGGGATCGGACCGCAACTCCGATTATCGGAGCACTGTCCTCCACGTTTCTGCATACCATTTTTGGCGCGTTTCAGGGGGCACATTTCGTGCTCCCGGTCGCATCGTCCTTACCTGTCTTTTTAACGTTTCTTGCTGGTAGGTGGTGGGATCCTCTTCTTTTCATGTTTCTTCTGTTTTTTTCTGTGCACTTCATCTTTTTCTTTCTCTTGGTATACATGCTGTCTTCTTGCTGCTTTCCATGTTGTCTTCTTTCTGTTCCTTTTTTCCCGGCATGCATTTTTCTTTTATACTGCTACTCTTTTCCCATTCTTTTCTATGGGCCTTTCCCAATCCAAGATGGCGTTGTTTTCTCTTCCTGTGTTGTCACTTCCTGTCTTCCAGTATATAAGTCACTCAGTCCTGATCTGCTATGCGTTGCAAACACTTTCTTTTGGTGGTGATCTTCGCTCCTGTTTGTCATGTTTTTCTCCAGTTCCTGTTGCTCTGATTGAGATTTTTCAATTTTTCCTTTTTTTCACACTTGTTTTTTCCTCTTTTTCATGAGTTCATGTTTTGAGGTTTTTCCCATATTTTTTTTTTTTCCTCTGGGACTCCTTCTGGAAGGTACAGTCTGCTTAGGCATTCTCCTGTCAAGCAGCACCGTGGTTACTAGAAAGGGTGCCCTTATCTTGGTCTATCCAGAACCAGCAGAAGACCGGGTGCTCTTTCAAATCCTTCAGTCAAAGGTAAGAAGCATCGTGCAGATCGTGACGATCAGTGCTGCAGGCCAACTCATAGCATTCAATTTACAGGCCCTGAGCACATACAGTACACTTTACTAGGGACTTACAAGTACATGTAATATGCCATTTGTGGATAAGCCAATGTTACCAGGTTTCAGAGTACAGAGAGCCCTTTAGCACTAGTCAGCAGTGGTAAAGTACCCAGAATCCTAAAGGTCAGCAAAAAGGACTCAGAAAAACAAGGATGAGGAAGGCAAAAAGTCTAGGTATGACCCTTTCCAACACTTCCCCTGTGACATTTCATGACCTCCTGAGACACCATGATAAAGGACCTCGTTCATATGTGGCTGGTAGGAAGGAGTTTGAGTGGAGTTGAGCTTGATTAGAACTGAGTGCACCTTGGGGCATATTTATACTCTGTTTGCGCCTAATATGCGTCAAAACTTTTGAGGCACATTCGGCTCAAACCGTGCACCATATTTAAACTTTGACGCCCGAGCCCGCGGTTGTCAAAATTCCTCAGTGTGCGTCATTTTTTGGATGCTGGAAACTGCCTTGCGTTTATGACATGCAAGGTAGGCGTTCCCGCCCAAAAAATGACTTTAAGGCCTGTGCGCCTTATTTATACTCCTGTGCGATTTTAAGGCACAGGAGGGGGCAGGCCTTAAAAAATGGCGCATAGTCTGATGTGCGCCGTTTTTTAACGCCTGGGTCAGGGCAGGCGTTAAGGGACCTGTGGGCTCACTTCCATGGTCTCTGACCATGGAAGGAGTCCAGAGGTGCCCTTCACTGCCCCCAGGGACACCCCCTGCCACCCTTGCCCTCCCCTGGAGGACACCCATGGATGGGGGGACCCATCCCAGGTAAGTACAGGTAAGTTGAGGTAAGTATTTTTGTAATTTTTTTTAAAGTGGTATATGGGGGCCTAATTTGGGGCCCCCTACATGCCACTGTGCCCAATGGCCATGCTCAGGGGACAGAAGTCCCTTGGGCATGGCCATTGGGCAGGGGGGCATGACTCCTGTCTTTGGTAAGGCAGGAGTCATTTCAATGGGGGTTGTGCGTCAAAAAATGGCGCGAGTCCGGTTTGAGGCATGATTTTTGACTCAAACCTGACTTGCACCATTTTTTGACGCACAACCCCCATTTTCCCCTGTGCCGGCGCTGCCTGGTTTGAGTCAGTTTTTTTTACTCAGACCAGTCAGCAGCGCCGGCTAACGTCATTCCTTAAATAAGGCACCCGCATGGCGCGTAGGAATGGTGTCAGGCACCACATCTGGGTATTTTAAAGGAGACGTCAACTATTCAATTATATTTCATGAGAGCTGGTGAAGAACATCCTAAGGCAGACCCTGATTTGCTACCTATAAATGATGTAACAAAAATAAAATCACAATTGGATGGCCCTTTAGGTGCTACTGAAAGTAATTTTAATAACTCTTTATGCAGCAGGAAAACCCCTCATGTTCTCCAGCTCATCTTTGACACGGTCCTGGCCCAAATAGTATTGAACATTCAATTCAAGGTTTTCCAGGTTCAGACTCATTGGAGTGTCTGCACGAGAAAAGTCCGAAAATGTAACAGGTTGACCACTCTAGAAACTCCTCCTTAAGGGTAGCATACACTGTACCGGAGATATCACTGTGCAAGGCTGCTTCTTCTGTCTCAAGCAACAGTATTAGAGAGAGAGTAATACCATTAACACAGAGAAAGAGAAAGTTAATGGAACTCTTTTGTAGTACACCTAATGTTAATATTTTGCCAGAGCTAAATCTGTCTGTGGCATCAGAATTATTGTCTCATCTGTCAGTGAATCCCCCGGTGAGGATATCTCCTTCTCTAGAACACTTTAATGTCTTGAGAAAGTTTTGTGCTCCATTATGTATCTGGTGGAAAAAACTATGGACAGCTCAGATCAGCTAGATTTATCATCACTAGAGGTTTTCTTTATGGAGAAAGATTTACCTCTCCAAGCCTTTCCAAAGGCAGCTTCGGGCAAATATTTGCGTTATTCAACGCAACCTATAGGACCGGACGTTTTCCAAATTTTTTAAACAAAATAAAAAAGAGAAGCAGCAGTGGAAAAGCCACTGGATCCGGTTGTAATTCCCCAAAAAAAGGAAAGATCCGAAAATAACTAAAAGAGGCTGAGAAGGTCAAACAAAAAAGGTTAGAAAAGAAAACATTCATATGGAAAATCCTTCTATTGTGACCTAAGTATAGCCTGGAGAAAAGGCGTAGCCTATTGTTTTTATTGAGACTCCACAGACAACTGTTGCTCTGAGAATCTTTGTGATTCATTGAGGCTAAGTAGGTTAATTCCACCAAAGGCACTGGAGTCTGTGACCAAAGAAGACACTATCTTTGATTTGCAGACTGAAACAAAGTTCTTAGATTAGAAGAACTTTGTACCAAACATTATCCCCACTGGGACTCGAAATAATAATAGCTTCATTAGCTGTTTTGAACCCAACCTCACTGCTTTTGTGCCTCGTAGACTATCTGACATTGTGGAAAGTATCTCCAAATTTACCAGAATAAAGCACTAAAGAGAATTAAGGAAATCATATCTTTGGACTTTGGGTGATTCTACCTTTTTAAACTGATCTCTATTGTTGAATCTCTTGTCTCAGGTAGACCAACTTAAGTTGGTAAAGAGCAGTGATCTAGAATTGGTGGAACTCTTAGACACACGATTAGAAAAGAAATCCAGGATTACATTTATATGGCCACTTATTGTTAATCTGATTTTGAACAACTGTGAGTTTTTTATGTCATAAGGAATTGACATTATACTCTCCCCTCTTAAAGATAAGATCTAGCCTGTGGGTGGGAAACATTATTTGCCAAGTCCACATCCCATTGAGGAACGTTCTGTCTCACAGGAAGAGATGGTCGCTGGTGCAAATTTACCATAAGTTTCTTGAAAAGCCTACTCTAGGGTGGACTCATGCAATGATTACATATCTAGTTTGAAGTAAAAAAATGAAGATGTATTACAGTGGGGTTGGTTAGCTTGTTGGTTAAATAGTGTAAAAATGGATGCCCCAAATGTGTTGAATTGGTGTATTCTTTAGTAGTGTGTTCCACTCCATTCAAATTGTGTCTTGGAATATCGCTGGTTGTTGGAATCACCTGGGAAAAATGCTGAACTTGGATGTATTAAGTCCAGTGGTAATCAGCTTACAAGAAATATAGGCATCTGCTGCTTTTTAGGTTGAAAATTACTATGTGATTAGCTGTCCCATTAAGTCAAAAAGATGCCTCGCTAGTGGTGGTATAGCCATACTACTGTCCACAAACTTCTCTTGAACATATCAAGTGTATTGTCATCAGATGAATTTATTGCATGGTATTCTATTTCCAGAGCAGAAGTTAGGTCATGGCTCTGGTTTTCCTTTTATTTTGGTAAATCTTTTTTGTGGGCACCCATATTTTAGCTCTTAGGCCTATAGCCTATGTCTTTAAGCCATGCACACATTTTATTTGCTTTTATTTATTTTATTATATTTTAGCAGAGCTCCCATTTAGCTTGTTGTTTTACATTTTCTCAGTTGCCTTTCTTAGAAAACATACTTGTTTGTGTTCTACATGTACCTGTCCTTTGCACATATCTCACCCTGTATCCTGCTCAAGGCTGTCATATTTACCTAGTATTGTTTCTCCAGGAGTTACGGAGTCAACCTTCTAACCATAGACATATAGTCACGTCAGGCCTGTTCTCAGAACACAACACATTTTGGTATATAAATACCACATAGGCCTAAGAAGGGTAGGGGGCATTCCAGCCAGTGCCATATTCTGATGTGCACCACTTCGTTGACAGCTTCGCTGATCTTGGCCTTGTATTTTCAGCCAACCAGGAGCACTGCCAACATAACAAGGGGCAGACCCTTGCCTCTTTTCAGGTATAGGGTTGGGGCTCCTTCCATAAACTGGGACTGGCTAAAGGGCTAACACTGCTATGCTCTCAGTTTTGTCATTAGAGTGTAGGTAGGAATTCATAGACTCATGATTATGTCAGCATTTTGGGACAGTTTATATATTTCACACTAATGATCACAATTATCACTGTGTTAGGTTCCATCCCACGAATGATTGCAGATCGTGCTTTCTATTATAGAATGAAGTCTCTTCAAGAAATTCATTGAAGCCTATCCTGCATTTCTTTGTCTGCCTTCGCATGTGTGAGGCTTTATGTAACTGAGAGAAAAGAGTATGATCTGTCGACCATGACTTCCCTGAGAAGTAAGTGTGTCATGTTTCTAGGCTGCCAAAAATCACCTTAACTTTCTAAGTTTGGTTGAGGTGCTGCTAGCTGGCCAAGAAGGTCAGACTGACAGCTTCCAGTCAGTGTGGGACTGACTCAGTCCCCACACGCAGTGGTGCTACCACCCGAAACCAAGCAGTCTTACCCCCATGGAAAGAGTCCAACGACACCTTTATATCTAACCAGGTCAAGAAAAAAACATTTGTTAAGTGAGTTATTTAATTAACATGACCATGCACAACAGGTTTCTTTAAGGTCCTTATATAGAGAGCTCTCAATGCTGCTGTTTTTTAACCATTTACTCCTATTTGTGGACAATGAACAGGAAGGGGCTGTTAATATACCGGCCACCACATTTCCTCCCTGCTCCAGTATAAATAAAAGAGTGTCCCTGCTTCTGGAGGCATGCATGGAATTTGATTTAATTGTCCTCAATGGGAGATTACAGAGTGCATTCCAGCTCATCCCACTCATGTTACATCAACATCAGCTACGATCCTTGACTATGTTATTAGTTTGTACATGCTTTTTCCCTACTTATTGAATTTAAAGGTGATAAATAATATTTGAAGTGACCACAATATTCTCATTCTTAGCATCAATGTACACCTGATGATGTACGTTCTTGGGAGCTTTCTGACAGTGATGACGTGTTGTTTAGTGCTGTGAATGGGAAGATAGTATAGACTAAGAAAGATAAGCAGTCACTATCAGTAGAATTAGGGAAAAATGCTGAAACTTTTCCCCCATTACGTTCGCTACCTGTAGACTTATTTGAGGAGCATATTGAAAAATTTGTGAGTGTAACCCTGAATTTGGTAGGTAGCCAATGTAAAAAATCCATAACTTGTTTGTTTTTAACACACTTATTATTCATTTCAAAGAAGGCAATTTACCTTTTACTCAAAGGAATGTACTAAGTGGATCTCTCATTTGAAAATACTTATTTCTGATAACATCTGGGTAAAAATAGCAGAAGCAATGAAATGTAAAAATCAAAAGCCTTTTTGAAAATTCTAGGGGAGAATAGCAGCTCCTTTTCTAAACCCAAGACAAATAATATTACTAGCATGAAATAGCAAGAATACATAACTTCCCTCTATGCCTTGAGTATATAGATGAACAGCAATAGTACAACAGAGTCCCTAGATGAGCATCAGTTGGAAGATGTTCTCCCCTTTCCCCTCCTTCTAGACAGGAGGTGTTGCATTATCTTACAGCTGCTAGGAATACCGATGCAAGAGGTCCACAACAATCACCTATTACTATCATAAAACTGGATCTGGAATTATGGGCCTCCTACTTAGTAGTACTTTTCTACTACTGTTATTTTACTGGGGTGGTCCCTAGATCATGGAAGGGTAGTGTTATCTTACCATTACATAAAAAGGCTTGTTAAACAAGCCTAGCCATTATAGGCAGAGTATCCTGTTGGACACCATAGGACATTTTCTAAATGTGTTTTATCCAATCTACTAGAATGGGTGGAAGGAAAACATATTATTCCACTGGAGCAGGCAGAGTTTACAGCAGATCACTTGGCTCTGGATGACAAAACTGTAATACATCTTATATTGAAGGAATATGTGAAAGGGAGGGGGATGCCTGTCTATGCAGTGTATATTGATTACTCAAACGCTTTTTATCATGTAGGCAGACAGACCCTTTGGAGGAAGTTGAGTGCCATGGGAATGCTGGGGGTTCTCCTAAAACTCATCATTGCCTTTCACACTGCTACCTAGTGTCATGTTATGCTGGGAGCTAGGCAGGTTAGGACTCCAAAAAACCACTCCAAATAAGGCTTGAAACAGGGATGCCTGTTGGCACCTCTCCTTTTTTCACTATATATGGTGGATCTGCCCAATGTGCTGAGTAAGGTAGCTACTGATGCCAAAAATTAGACTCTTACGTTTAGGCACACTTCTGTATGTAGATACCATTGTCCTGCTTGACCTGCCTCCTAAAGGTCTTCAGAGAAATCTTGATACCTTGTCATTTTATTTAGACACTCACTTCCTGAAGGTAAATATAAAACAACTAAGGTCACGAGGTTTCGTTCAAAGGGGTATAGGATTAATACAATGTATATGTGGTTTTATAATAATTTCACCATGGAAGTAGAACAATCTTACCCTTACCTTGGCAGAATCATATGGAGAAACAGGTCACAAGCATTATAATCTTCTCTTAACAGTACATAAAATGAAGATTCCGCTGACTCTTTTAGATGCTACAGAGACAATAAATATTGATCATTGGCACTTTATGCATAAGGTCAGGGGGATTTCTTCACACTATTTGCACCTTAAATGCTATGGTCTCAATAGAAACTGTAAGACTATAATTGGGATTGGTGAGTACTTTCATAAGAGGACTAGCTGCTATTTTATGATGGTACCATTGTATACTACATGCTAAAGAAAAGTCTTTGAGGAGCTTTCTTGCTTTGGGATATTTCGTCCCTACTATAAAGGCTGGATCATTTTCGATTAATAGTTTAACTGCACTTCAGCACTTTTCTTTGACTAGTTTAGATCTCAGGAGAATGAGCTATATTCAGCTGGAAAATCATTTAAAACCTAACATGAAAAATTGCTCCAGGGAATATGATATAAAAATATGTAGGACAAAATCTCATTACCATTGTATCATTCAATCACGTCAGGCAGCAGTCCCTCAAGTATATTTGATCTGGAACTTGGGAACATAGGGTGCGAATAGGCATAGTGCCATCAAGGCTGAAATGTTTACCATGAAAAAATGTGAATGATGCATGGTAGAATGTAGTTTGGAGGTGATAATACGCACTTTATTTTTCAATGATGCACAACCATTGAACATGTTATTTTTGTTTGTCCTGCTTTAAAAATTCATCAAGAGAGATGTTTAAAACCACTTTTTGAAAAATATCATATTTTAACAGCTAAAGCCACATAGGAGATGATAAACCGCCCAGTTAATGAATTATTGTGTTATAACATTTTCAATTATTTTAGTTCTTTTTTAAAATTGTATTAATTGATATAATTTTTGTATATTGTTGATCTCGTTGTAACATCTAAATCTCTAATAAAACCTTAAACTCAGAACTGGGCTCAGTTAAATGTGTCTTAAACGTCTGGACAGTATCCAAGGCCTGGCAGCTGTATATTTGATCTCTGCATATAATTTTCCCATTGCAAAACAAATTGGCCCAGATGTACCAATGTAATTCTTGGGAAAAGTGGTTGAAAAGTGTGTGCTGGGTTTTTGTGACTAGTATCTGAATTTGGAACCCGCCAATGTACTATTAGGTTGATTTGTGAAATCACCATTTGCCTCAGAATGACCTCCCTGATGTATACTAGGCAGGTTGCAATTGGCTACAACCACAGGGATGGGTTCCTGCAAGGGAAAGCAGACCACCATCCCTGCGTTTGAATTTCCAAATGGAAAACTTTAAAAGAACTGGTGCTACTTAAAAAAAAGTTATTCCTTTGGCAAAAACCTCAAAGGGAGGAGGCAGTGGTGCCCTAGACCAATGCCTATTCCTTTGAGTCTGCCACCACAATGTCCCTTTGAGAATTTTATACTATGGGGGTCATTACGACCCTGGTAGACGGCGGTAATTTGGGGAAAGGTACTGCCAACAGGCTGGCGGTACCTTTTCCCAAATTATAACATTGGCGGTTTGGCTCAGGCCAAATGTACCATTCCGTCTGCTAGGGTGGTAACAGCCTCCGGGCTAGAGACTTCGGTTCCAGCCAGGCGGCCTTCACAGTCCCACCCTCTGGATTATGACCCTGCCTACCGCCATGGTTTTCGAGGCAAATTTACCGCCCGAAAACCATGGAGGTAGGCACTATCAGTGCCAGGGAAGTCCTTCCCTGGCACTGATAGGGGTCTCCCCCCCTACCCCTCTGCAGAGCCCTCACCCTCCCTCTCCCGACCCCCCCGCATCCACACACCCACACACGCACAAATACACACTCATACACACTCGCATACCTACATCCACACACATACATATCCACAACCGCCAACACACACTAACATATATTGTAGCACACACGCATTCACAACACACAACATACACGTACACTCACATTCATTCATTCACGCATGCATTCCACGCGACTCACACCCGCATGCACGCATACAAAAACAGACACACACACACACTCACACACAACACCCCCACACACGCCCACAACACCCCCATCCCCCTCTCCTGTCGGAGAGCCGACTTACCTGGTTGCAGGGGGTCCTCCGGCAGGAGATGGGATGCGGCGCTGCTGCCAGCAGCAGCGTCCACCAGCAAAACACCGCCAGGCCGTATCATGGCTCATGATACGGTAGGTGGTGTTTTGCTGGTCTGGTGCTGCTGCTGGCGGTATTCCATCTACTGTCATAATGCGGTTGGTGGCTGGTAGCCATGGCAACGGTATGTTGGTGGCCGTGGCGGTAGGCAGCATTTACCACCAATGTCATAATGAGACCTTATGTCTTTTTGGGTGTCGGTACCTGTCCAATGATTGCTGACTGGAATTTCAAACACAATCAAGTGGAACAATGCATGCAGGTTTGCAATTTGAAAGAGACCCCTTTTTAAATCCTTTTCAAAATACTAGGTGGGTCACACAACCCATATTACGAGTCAGGAAGACATTTCCTACTCGTAAACATGATTTTGTACATTAAAAAAAGAATTGTAATTTTGCAGCCACAAATTCAGTGATGTTGAAACTAGCTGAGTTTGTAATAACAAAGGGCCAGATGTATGAAAGCTTTTTACATTCGCAAACGGTGCAAATGCCTGTTTGCGAATGCAAAAAGCCAGTTCAGAATGTATGAAAGACATTCTGAACGCAATTTTAAGGACTCGCTAAAATAGCGATTCCTTAAAATTGCGACCCTCTTTAGCAAATGGCAAATTGAGACTCTCTAAATAAGAAATCGCAAATAAGGATTCCTTATTTGCGATTTCTAAGCACATTTAAGAAGCAATTCCTAAATGCGAATTGGGCATTTAGGAATCGCTATTTACCACCAAGTTGAACTTGGTGGTAACCATGTGCAAATTTTAAAAATGCATTTAAAATGCATTTTTAAAATTTACATGTAAAGCACACATGCCCTTTTGGCATGTGTGCACCTTACATGTTGCAAAAACATTTTTTGGGGTGCAGCAGAGCACCCTGGGGTTTTGCATTTCCCAAATTGCGATTTCTGGTTAAGAAATTGCAAGTTTGGAAATGCAAAATATTTGCAGATAACAGGCCCATAGGTGGGAAAGGGGCCAGTATCACAATTTGCAATTCGGTAATAGCATTTGAGATTTTTAAGCCGATTCACAAATGTGATACATTGCATTTTGCGAATCAGAAATAGCGATTTCTTAAAAATCGCTATTTCCAACTCGCAAAAGGCCTCCTTGATACATCTGGCCCAAAACCCTTTAGTGCTTCTGGACCATAGCTGTATCCTCCATGCAAGCAAGTACAACCCTTCATTGACACACATCTAGAGAGCTAGATGAAATGGAATCCTGGAAGTGGTCTCCTAGATTAATAAGTCAACCCAGTTGGGCTCAATTATATTGCATGCCAACTAGCAATAATAAGCAATTATTAAGGATGTATATAACTGGATTTAGGGACAAATTAGATGAAAACGATGCTGGAGTTAGTGAAAGTGCAGACATATTCTATGGTCAAGAAACATGGGACACAGAGCTATTTAACATGAAAAGCGATTTTGTGATTTGTGTGCCTGGTCAATGAGACCATATTATAATTGGCCTGCTAATAATAACTATCCAAATTTGAAAATTCAGAATGTGCATGCCTGATAAATTATAGACACATATAGGAATACAATTGAAAAAAGTTGTTTTAATTATGTTGTATATGCTTGAGGGAAAGGAGTATGATAATATGAGAGTCTAATAAGATGTCACTATTATATCAGTAAAGAAATTAAATCCTAGCATTTCATAAACGATACCTAGACAAGATGTGATGAAGTTTGTGACTTTCATTAAATCTGTGTACCATAATAATAGCTTTAATGCAGTGTATGAATGCTGGTAATTTCAATGTTTAAATCATTCATCTGCCGTTTATAGGCTAACATCCGAAATATTCCTACAGGTGTTGGGTCTGCCTGTAGGG
Organism: Pleurodeles waltl; assembly: GCF_031143425.1. NCBI lineage: Eukaryota > Metazoa > Chordata > Amphibia > Caudata > Salamandridae > Pleurodeles > Pleurodeles waltl. The sequence goes on along the minus strand of NC_090436.1, from coordinate 724,222,233 downwards.
CCACTGACTGTATGATCATGAACTATGAACCCCCTATTCCTAGCTCGATGCTCTTGAGTAATCATCCACATTTAAGGTTATCAATTGAAACGTTACCAGTGAAACAAAAAAAGCAGCATGCAAAATGCATGCAAAATGGACAACTGAAACTCTGTAAATAGTGGATTTAACAGGACCACTAATAAATTAATCTGGTTAACCTCTTTCAAATTGAGTAAAAGTAGATTAGAGCAATTGAAAGTTGGTAGCTCCTTTGAAGGCAATCGAGAGACTGGATCCAAGAATGTCTTCTACAGACCTTCTGTACAATATTCCAATGATCATCTTTCTGTTTCTCCCTGTATAATTTACATCTACCCTAAATCAGATTAATATTGTAATTCAGAAGTGGCTAAATCTTGTTATCCAAGAAGGGGAAAATATGAAATGTTTGTAAAGGAGAACTATACCAAATGTGTTTTAGATAAGGTATCTGGAAAATGTTTTAAGAAGGATAAACAGGGAACTCAGTTAACATTAAAATGTAATCAAGATGTATTCTCATGGTGCATTACAGTTGGGTCATTAACATCTGGAAACATGGGAGAATCATGGAATAGACTGACCCTGCAATCTGTTTCCCTTGTACCTTGGTATATCACATTGTTTTGTGTATACGATTTAGAAGAATATGTTGCTCAGCTGTACCATAGCAATCAGAAAGATGCCAGTGGGACACACTCCAAAGTATCAGCTACTGATAGCTCTTCTTATTATCATAGAAAGATATAATTAGGTACATTATTAATGAATTCTCTGAATTCTCCAGTACAAGGGCCATGGAAGACCTATGCCGATAATAAAGTAAAACATGCAGGGCTGGTCCTCACTACTCCAACCAGTATTTGTTGAGAGCATCCTTGATAAACATTAACTGTATCGATTACATCTCAAAGTCTCAGGTACAGAAATATTATCTGGCACTAATATAGAATCCAAAATATTCTTCATTAAATATAGTTTGATTGGGTGCAGAGTTGTACTTAAAAAATCCAATGAGGTGATATTTTTCCAAACAAATGTAGGACACATTATTTTTGACAGACTACCTAATTTCAACCCAATTCGTGCACTACATATCCAGATTCAAAGAAGAGAAGTGTGTTAGGGTTACAGAATAAGAATGGCTTAGGTATGACAGTATTGGATGAATGCCCAGTTTGTTCACTGTGTTTTGTGAAGGCATCTTACTACACACGCACAAATAATATTAATGAAACAAGTTTAATACAAATCGTAAGAAAAAGTTTGAGTGGGATGAGTAATCTGATATTGGAAGGCCTCATTTCCAACAAATACATTTAAATAGGGAACAACCATTATATATAGCATTTTCCAATTGTATTTCTATATTTAACTGTTATGATTGCCCTACTTTGAAGAGGACAATTTATAAATGGGGCTTAGTTGTTGGGTGCTTACCAATGTTAAGGGAAAGCTATTCTATGAGCTGGATTATAGTCATGATAGGAATAGATGGTGACCGTGGGCTTACAAATAGAATTAACGCTAAGAAGGGCTTAAAGTTCCTATGCACATTGGTATATCTCCTCTCAAACTAGATTCATGACCCTCCTTAGTGTTCTCTTGTCCACCCCTTTTTCCACAAAGGCTTGCTAGCCATGCCAGGCCAATATTAATGTACACACAGATGACTTGTTCCCAGTGGATATTACTCTAATCGGACTCTAGAGGTTTCTGACAACAGTCAGGTAATATTCACAGCAAAATGGCATTAGTGTTAATATTTCAAAAACTAAAACCATGGTAATATGAAAGTGCTATAAAATATCATTCATTTGATGTTTGAATAAGGAGCCTAAGCAAAAGATATATAAATCATGTTTTCATGGCATATAGTTGTTAGCAAATCTGAAGAGCATCTATTGTAGAGCTCAACAGAATGCTTGGATCCTTTCAGTGTGGAATAGAGTATGACATTTTTTGTAAGATGTGAAGGAGGTTAATAAGCCCATTAAAGCAAGCATCCAGTCCAAATTCCCTTCCACTTTAATGGCTGCATTTGATCTAGCTCTCAAATCTTAGCTGATGAGAAACTAAAATGAACAAGTATAAGTATGTGGGGACTGGGCGTGGCTACCATCCAAACTGCCAGCTGCAAAATCCGAGCTCTGCCATCTGCCCCCAGGGAATCCACCATAATTCTGTGCTAGTTGATACAGGCTGGGGTGGAAATGCAAGAATAATGTCCCTCTCTCTCGCTTAGGCACAAGCAATCTTATTTCCTCTGGTCAAGGAGGCCACATTTGGCTGCTACGTCTGCTGGCAACGTGGAGGCTGTGCAGTGAGACAAGAATACACGGCTTTCTGGAGATCAAGGGCTTTCCAGGTGAAGCGCTCACTGATGCAGCGATACTGGGTCTTCAGGTAGTGGAGGAAACAGAGGATAGATTGAGGCATGAGGAGGTTGAATGGTGGCTGATCGGTCTAACTGTGATGGACACTGTGGGTAGGGATTGCGCCTGAGTCCGACAGCAGGAAATTGAATCTCTGGATAGCACTGCGCTTAGAGGCAGAGCCTGGAGGTTAGGAGCCCACACCCAGGAGAACCTAGCATTGGCGGCCTGGGCATTGATGCTGCAAGTGGGGGCCACCCTGTAACCCCCTGTAGACCTATCTGGGGCCCACCAAGACCAATATGTTTGTGGGCCTGCCCAAACTGGAGAATAGGCATTGTCTGGGGTGTAGGGGTCCCACTGCTTGGACACACAGCAGCTGCATACTGGAACATTGTTTGGTATGGTACCCCTACTGAGTTGCCCCCAGTAGAACACAACAAATTGACTATAGTTGATCTCAGTGAACAGGCACAATGCCATGGGCACCACAACCGAAAAACAAGAGAGTCACGAGTGGGGTCATTGCCTGACAGCGCTCCACCAGACTCTACTGCCTCCTTACTCCAGGCCATACATTATTTTTGAACATCCCTTGAGGGCAAGATTGTAAATCTGAGGGCCGGATTTAGAACTCTGAGGACTGGGTATTCTGTCACAATGGTGACGGATATCTCGTCTGCTGAAATCTAAACCCCATTACATTCAATAGATTTTAGATTTAGGCAGATGGGATATCTGTCACCTTTGTGACAGAGTAATCGTCCTCCGAGTTCTAAATCATGCTCTAAATTTTAACCTGTCCCTGCTCCTCCAGGATCTGTGCAACACAATTGAAAGGGTTATTGAGACAGGAAGGTGACTTTCTGAAGTTGAAAACGCTAGCAAAACCTTACAAACCATACAGATGGCTCTCCACTCAGAGTGGGGCAGTTGGGCAGTTGGAGGTGAGGGCGCAAGACATGTTTGTGGACAGAGATGTCATTCTCAGAGAAGCCTGGAAATTGGGCAAACTGCAGTGTGATGGGGCCCCAACCATGCTTTTCCCAGACCACACATTGAAAGTTTAGCAGCAGCACCACACCTTTCAAGCAGTCATGGTGAAACTAAGATTCTTTTCTAAGACAGGAGTCATGTGGTATGGATGGTTTTGCGTCAGAAAATGATGCTAGGCTGGTTAGAGGCCACGCACTAGAGGGGGAAATGGGCCCCCCTTTGCATTAATAACTCAGGAACATGGACTAGTATGCAGTAATGGAAAAACTGGTGTACAAGGCTCGAGGTCTGTCAAGAACTATGAAAAGAAATGGTCTCCCTGGATTCAGTATTCTAGTGATCTACACTAACAGCGAACCTGTTGTGAGAAGACGGATGAACTTTAATATACCAGTGATACTTGATGGAGAGGATTATGTAACCGTTAAAGTGATTGTAATGATTTACAGACTGTAGGAGGCTGGCCTGGTTTGTAGTGGGTACCTTGGTTTTAAACACCTTATACCAGGTCCAGTTATCACTTATTAGTGAAGTAGTAGTGTTGTAGCATCTTAGACTGATAGAGATAGCTATAGAAGAGCAGCTTAGGCTGAACTAGGAGACATGCAAAGCTCATGCAATACCACTTATAGTTACACAGTACTTATGCACAAGTAAAGACAATACTCAGTGTTACCAAAAATAAAGGTATTTATTTGGGTGACACAGTACCAAAAATATCTTAGAGACAATACTCCTTCTGGAGGTAAGTATTATACACAATATATAAACCAAAATTAGACAATAGTCATAGAACAATGCAAACGGTAGGAAATCCTATGGAATGCAATGGGAGAAAATAGGTCTAGGGGCAACACAAACCATATACTAAAAAAGTGGAATGTGGATCACGAATTTCCCCCTAGACAAGTGTGGTGTGTGCAGAATCGCTGGGAGAGTAAGAATACAGTAAAGGTAAGTAAATTACCCCACCCCAGAGCCCAGAAAAGCAGGAGTAAAGTACTGCAAGTTTCCTTAGGACACACTACACCTCGTTTTTGGTATTTTGCAGCAGCCAGACAAGTCTACAAAGAACAACTGCTGGATTATTGGACCTGAAGACCTGCAAAGGAAGGGAACCAAGTCGAAAGAAGTTCCATGAAGTACAGGAGCCCCTGCCAACACAGAAGAGGGTGCAAAAGAAGAGTCCCTGGTTAGTTGAAGACTGCAGAAATGCACCCTAGGAAAATGCCAGCAGGTTCATGCATAATGCAAAAGATGTCACACGGCGTGAAGATTGTTGCAGTTGAGATTTCGTGTTAGAAAATGCATTTTTCATCAAAATGGCACTGGATGGACCCAGGAGGGACCTGGGGGCCTCAACTCTATGTGAGGAGGAAGAGGGGGCTCTCAGCACTTTAGAGAGCCCTCTGGATGCCAGCCAGCACCCCCAGAAACCACAGGATCTGGGTTCTAATGAGGTGCAAAATGCAGTCGATGCAGCACAAGAAAAGAAGGTCCCACACCGCCAGAGAACAACTCAGCGAGCTGAGCATTACAGAGTGGAGTGCTGGGGACCTGGGCCAGTTTGTGCATGAAGGAATTTTGCAAAGAGTGCACAAAGGACTCAGGAGGTGAAGAAGACACAAAACACAGGGGTACAATCGCTCTTGGGGAAGGCAAGGTCTTACCACCTCCAAATTGTGTCAGCAGGACCTAACAACAGTCTATGTCGATGATGTCCACTTCTGTGTCCTTAGGAGCAGGCTCATCACCGTGAAAGGAGTCCCAGGGTACCGGTCGTCACCTTGGAAGGTGCCTGCTTGAAGCAGGGGAGTGACTCCGTCACTCCATGGGAGATTTCTTCGGTCCTTCTGGTGCAGGATGAAGACAGGGAGTCTCCAGAGCATGCACACTATGGAAACGTTTGCAGTTGCTGACTTGGAGCTGAGGTTGCTGAAGAAAAGTGTCTCTTGTAGACACTTTGGCCCGTATTTATACTCCGTTTGCGCCGAATTAGCGTTGTTTTTTTCGACGCAAATTCGGCGCAAAACTAACGCCATATTTATACTTTGGCGTTAGACGCGTCTAGCGCCAAAGTATGAGTAAAGAGCGTAATTTTTTTGCGTGAACGCCTTCCTTGCGTTAATGAGATGCAAGGAAGGCGTTCCCGTCTAAAAAAATGACGGCGACGCAAATGCGTCGTATTTATACTCCCGGGCAAAAATCACGCCCGGGAGTTGGCGGGTCAAAAAACCCCGCATTTGCGCCACTATTTAACGCCTGGGTCAGGGTAGGCGTTAAGGGGCCTGTGGGCTCAAAATGAGCCCACAGGTGCCCTCCCCTGCCCCCAGGGACCCCCCCTGCCACCCCTGCCCACCCCAGGAGGACACCCAAGGATGGAGGGACCCACCCCAGGGACATTCAGGTAAGTTCAGGTAAGTATAATTTTTTTACATTTTTTTTTTTTTTTTGGGTGGCATAGGGGGGCCTTATTTGTGCCCCCCTACATGCCACTATGCCCAATGACCATGCCCAGGGGACATAAGTCCCCTGGGCATGGCCATTGGGCAAGGGGGCATGACTCCTGTCTTTACTAAGACAGGAGTCATTTAAATGGCGTCTGGGCGTCGAAAATAATGGCGCAAATCGGGTTGAGGCGATTTTTTTGCCTCAACCTGACTTGCCCCATTTTAAGATGCCCTAACGCCATTTTCCCCCTACGCCGGCGCTGCCTGGTCTACGTGGTTTTTTTCCACGCACACCAGGCAGCGCCGGTCTGCTAGCGCCGGCTAACGCCATTCCATAAATACGGCGCCCGCATGGCGCTTCAGAATGGCCTTAGACGGCGCTAAATTTTTTGACGCTAAACTGCGTTAGCGCAGTTTAGCGTCAAAAAGTATAAATATGGGCCTTTGTTGCAGTTACAGCATTTCTTGGAGCAGGCTGTGGTAGATCCGAGGTCAGTGGATGCTGAAGTTGTTGCAGAGGATTCCTGAAGGAAGTACATGTTACATGGCCATATTCGGAGTTACCATTGTGAAGCTACATATAGGTATTGACCTATATGTAGTGCACGCGTGTAATGGTTTCCCCACACTCACAAAGTCAAAGGAAATGTCCCTGAACTATGTGGGTCACCTTTGCTAGTGCAAGGGTGCTGTCACACTTAGGGGCATATTTATACTCTGTTTGCGCCGGAATTGCGTCGTTTTTTTTTACGCAATTCCGACGCAAAACTAACTCCATATTTATACTTTGGCATTAGACGCGTCTAGCGCCAAAGTCCATGGAGTTTGCGTCATTTTTTAGAGTGGACACCTACTTTGTGTTAATGATATGCAAGGTAGGCGTTCCCGTCTAAAAAATTGACTCCGAGGCATGTGCGCCGTATTTACACTCCCGGGCAAAAATCACGCCCGGGAGTGGGCGGGTCCAAAAAAATGACGTCCAGCCGCTTTTGCGTGTTTTTTTAGCGCCTGGTCAGGGCAGGCGTTAAGGGACCTGTGGGCTCGGAAGGAGCCCAGAGGTGCCCTCCCATGCCCCCAGGGACCCCCCCTGTCACCCTTGCCCACCCCAGGAGGACGCTTAAGGATGGAGGGACCCATCCCAGGGAACATAAGGTAAGTTCAGGTAAGTAATTTTTTTTTTGTGGCATAGGGGGGCCTGATTTGTGCCCCCCTACATGCCACTATGCCCAATGACCATGCCCAGGGGACAGAAGTCACCTGGGCATGGCCATTGGGCAAGGGGGCATGACTCCTGTCTTTGCTAAGACAGGAGTCATTTCAATGGGGGTTGGGAGTCGAAAAAAATGGCGCAAATCGGGTTGAGGTGATAATTTTGCCTCAGCCTGACTTGCCCCATTTTTTGGCACCCAAGCTCTATATTCCCCTACACCGGTGCTGCCTGGTGTACGTCATTTTTTTTTACGCACACCAGGCAGCGCCGCCGGCTAACGCCGGCTAACGTCATTGAATAAATACGGCGCCAGCATGGCGCTTCAGAATGGCGTTAGCCGGCGTTAGATTTTTTGACGCACAACTGCATTGGTGCAGTTGTGCGTCGAAAAGTATAAATATGGCCCTTAGTAACTTTGCACCTAACCTTCATCAAGTGAAGGTTAGACATATAGGTGACTTATAAGTTACTTACGTGCAGTGAAATAGTGCATGTACTATTTCATGCAGGCTGCAATGGCAGTCCTGTGTAAGGGTTTGTCTGAGCTCCCTATGGGTGGCTGCAGCCCATATGGATCTCCTGGAATCCCAATGCCCTGGGTACCTAGGTACCATATACTAGGGACTTATAAGGGGGGTCTAGTATGTCAATTGAAATTGGTAAATGTAGTCAATGGCCTACAGTGACATATTTAAAAGCAGAGAGAGCATAAGCACTGAGGCTCTGGTTAGCAGAGCCTTAGTGACACAGTTAGACACTACACAGGCATACACATTAGGCCACAAACTATGAGCACTGAGGTCCTGGCTAGCAGGATCCCAGTGAGACAGGCAAAACACACTGACATATAGGTTTTTATCTATGAGCACTGGGGTCCTGGTTAGCAGAATTCCAGTGACACAGTAAAAACACACTGACACACACTCACAAACAGGCCAAAAGTGGGGGTAAACATGCTAGAAAGAGGCTACTTTCCTACACTGACTGTCAAACAATTGTTTTGGTATGGTTTCTATTTATGTTTAAAACTAATACATTGTGTTATAAAAAAGAATAAGTACGTGACACTGGTAATTAAGGAATTTATTTATAGATAGGAAAGCAGAGGGACAATTAGCAAGTACAGCTTTGCTCATTTATCCTTCTTCAAATTACATGTTCTATTTTGAATCTGATTGCAATATTCCACTGTTCTTGGGAATGCCAAATAGTTTCACATAATTCATTTGCTGCTATGTTCTTGCTTCTATTTTTTTGTTTTTAAACTGCCTCTATCATCAATCGCAACCCGTCAGCGGACAACTCACGAAAATCCCTTTTGATTAAATGCTATAGTGCCACAAAATGGCAACAAGCCAGCGCTTTACAACTTAATATCATCAATAATTAAATAAATAAACATCAAGTACTACGTATTGGACATCTTAGTGCCTTCTTGTTGATAGCCATGAAAAAACACTACAGAACTTTTCTACACGATGTTTCAGCTCGCAAAGGCCATTTTGTACACTATTTTCCAGCAACTGTTTTAGTAAATTTGGGGACAGCTTAGGGCGATGTTTGCCCAAAGGAATGACTTCTTACATACTGATTCATTTTTGGATTAACTCTGATAATTTTAGGTGCAAGGTCATCCAGTACTAGTGTTCTGGTTTCTTTGTGTGTGCACCAATTCAACAGTCTATTGACTTGCACTGCAATTGTTGTGCCATGTGCCTGCCATGAAAGACATGCCTAGCTGAGTGAACTGCGGTATAATTCACTCGGGGTTGGGTGTTATAAGTTCAGCAAACATCAGCAACATGTGGTTTCCTTGTGATGGCAGAAACAACTAGTTACCCCCACTGATCAGAAGAAGCCTTGCTGTACCACAGAGCCTCTGTGATTTATGTCTACATTTGGAGCATGTCACTCTCACATCAAGAAAAAATAAACATAGGCAAAGCCAATAGGCCTAGCATTGATCTGCAGCCTTTTGCCAATTCTTGTTTTGTTCTGTCTTGGTTTTTATGCATCTTTTTTGTTTGAGCTGCTGCACATCAATCTAAAAAACAAACAATGGTGAAAGGCAAAAAAGAAGATAAAAGACAAAGAAGGTGAAAACGAAGGCAAAATAAATACGGAAGGAAAGAGTTAACAAAAGTAGTCTAAACAGAAAGAAAAAAAGGACAGAAAGAAGGAGAAAAGGAAAGAAAAAAGAAAGAAGGCAAAAAGAAAGAACAAAGTAGTCAGAAAAGAAGAAGAAGGAATGAGGGAAAGAAAGAGTGAGGAAAAGAAACAGAGAAAGAAGTAAAGACGGTTAGAACAAAGACATGACAGAAGGTAAAAAAGAAAGAAGGAAAGAAAGAATGCAGAAAAAAGAAGGCATGGAAGAAAAACAAGAAAAAAGGGAAAATGTAAGGAATCAAGAAAGGAAAAAGGGAAGACAAATGAATGGATGCAAAAAAGAAATAAAGGAAATCAAGAAAGAAAAAGGAAAGTAGGTAAGAAAGAAGGAAGTACAAATTAAAGGAAGGCAAAAGAGAAAGTAAGAGGGGAAAAGGAAAGAATGAACGAAAAAGGGAGTAAGCAGGACATAAAGAAGGAAAGAAAGTATGAACGAAAAACGAAAGAATAATAGAAAAGTAAGAAAACAAAAATGAAAGAAAGAAGGAATGAAAGAAGGTAAAAAAGCAAGAAAAGGAGATAGGAAAGAAAAAGAGATAAGGGAAAGAAAAAAAAAGGAAGAAAGAAAGTATATGTAGCAGCCCGAAGCAGGTTGTGCACAGCTTTTTAACCTCAGTGTTCATAGTAAGGTTGCTGTTCAACCAAAAGCCAAGGTTGTTCTGCAAGAAATTGGGGCCATACCAGTACTTTCCAGCAAGATATGTTATTGCCAACAATAAGCACTTCTGTCTTCTCCCATTGAGTTTGAGATTGCTGGCTGCAATCCACTCAGTGACTTCTTTGAGACAGATTTGCAAGCTCGTTGATGGGTGATTAGCTTCAGGTGTAAGTGCTAAAATTAGCTGAGTATCATCAGCATAGGAAACAAGATCTATGCCGTGCACCTGTACAGTTTTTGACAGAGAAAGAACATATACGTTAAAAAGTTGGACTTAGTGAAGAGCCCTGTGGAACTCTGCATGCAATAGGATATGAAGCTGAGAAAAAGGGCTTGTTGTAAACCTGAAAACCTCTATTGTTTAAAAAACTGTGATCCATTTAAGTGCAAGAACTGTGATACCAGCATTCCCCAGTCTGGATGATGGTACAATGAGAAAAAGTGTCAAAAGCTACAGTGAGGTCCAGCATGATCGCTGAACCACCCCAGTCCAGAATGCCATTTCTTGCTATCTAGTTTTTTCCATGGTCTTCTAATCTTGGCATAAGAAATGTCTTGATGCCTTGTTGAAGGAAGGCTAAACCGGAATGGGAAGATAAAATGGTCTAACCATAGAATGGGTAGTTTATACAACTATACATATCTTTAAATATAATAATGGCTACTCCTCCTCTTTTTTTATCTTTCCTATTAAGTCTAATAATGGAGTACCCGTGGGGAAGGTGCATAACAATATCAGGGACCAAGCTTTTATTTAGCCAGGTTTTGGATAGAAACAGGGCATCCGGGGAATTATCTTCAAGGAGAGTGAAAATCTCAATACTGTGTTTTGGAAGTGACTTACAGTTCAATAGCAGCATTTTAATCTGGTTCGGACCAGGAAGAGGCAAACGATCCCTTACTCCTATCCTCCTGGTCCTCGGGTCCTAAGATGGCTTTACAGAACTTGCATATTTTTGAGAGTGTAAATGGCATTACAGAGTGAAGGCAATTATTTTTTGGAACTGTATTGAGTGCTTTTAGTTCACTAAATATGTTCACTAAATATAAGCTGCATGGTGTATAGAACTGACAGGGGTTCTGGCCTCTGGCCCCGGTCACATGCAGATGGGCACAGACGGGATTGCTTTTGGTGCAGCTTTAGCAGAAAGAAGACAAAACCTATCACAGAATCGCCAACGTATAGTTACCGTCATGTGCTCCTGCGCATCTGACTCCAGAGTGGGTTTTGTAGGACCAGAGTTGCAAGATTTTAGGCTGCTAGATCGTTAACAGAAATGGCAGCTAGAATGCAGCAACAAACTAAGAGGGTCATTCTGACGGTGGCGGTCTATGACCGCCAGGGTCGCGGATGACTGAAGCACCGCCAACAGGCTGTCGGTGCTTCAAAGCCCATTCCGACCGCGGCGGTAAAGCTGCGGTCGGAAAACCGGGTCCGGCGGTTTCCCGCCGGATTTCCCCCGGCTGGGCTAATCCTCCATGGCGACGCTGCAAGCAGCGCCGCCATGGGGATTCCGACCACCTTCCCGCCAGCCTGTTTCTGCCGGTTTTCACCGCCAGGAAGAGGATGGCGGCAACGGGTGTCCTGGGGCCCCTGGGGGCCCCTGCACTGCCCATGCCACTGGCATGGGCAGTGCAGGGGCCCCCTAACAGGGCCCCAGCATGCTTTTCACTGTCTGCTTAGCAGACAGTGAAAAGCGCGACGGGTGCAACTGCACCTGTCGCACACCTGCAACACCGCCGGCTTCATTCGGAGTTGGCTTCAGTGTTGCAGGCCGCCTTCCCGCTGGGCCGCCCGCCAGAGTAGGAATGAGGGCCTAAATCCAAGTGGCACTGAACATGGCCACGATCATGCACCCCAAGGTTTTGCACCAATTTCTTTATCTAAAAGCAGTAAAGTGCAGTGCAATTTAAAAATTAATTGTCAGACAAGATAGCAGCAGAAAACTGATAAAACAAATCATAGAATCACGAAGGTATAGTTACCGGCATGTGTCTCTGCAAGTCTGTGCTCCGAAGTGGCTTTTGTATGGGATCTCCCTGCTCCCCTTCCTGGCAAAAGTCACTGAGAAGGCTGTCAACAGACAACTAACCCGTTTCCTAGAGGAGAACTGCACCCTGGACCCTTCCCAATCCAGATTCCGCAGCAACCACAGTACCAAAACCACCCTCATCGCCGCCATTGATGACATCAGAACCATACTGGACAACAGCGTAACCGCTGCCTTCATGCTCCTGGACGTCTCGGCTGCGTTCAATACCATCTGCCACCACACCTTATGCTCACACCTCAGCAATGCAGGAATCCACGACAGAGCCCTGGAATGGGTCACCTCCTATCTCACCGGCAGAACCCAGAGAGTATGCCTCCCCCCATTCTGCTCGGAGGCCACCAAAATCATCTGCGGCGTTCCCAAGGGGTCATCCTTCAGCCCTTCCACATGGCCCCGCTCTCTAACATCGCCTGATCCCACAACCTCAACATCATATCATATGCTGACGACACTCAGCTGATCCTCTCCCTCACCAAGAACTCCGCCAAGACCAACCTCCATGAAGGAATGAAGGCCATCCCCGAATGGATGAAGAGCAGCTGCCTCAAACTCAATTCCAACAAGACGGAAGTCCTCATCTTTGGCTCCACCCCCTCCGCATGGGATGACTCCTAGTGGCCTGCCACTCTCGGAGCTGCTCTGACTCCCACCGACCACACACGCAACCTAGGATTCATCTTGGCCTCCTCATTATCCATGACCCAGCAAGTCAACATCATCTCCTCCTCCTGCTTCAACACCCTCCCCATGCTCCGAAAGATCTACAATTCGATACTGCTGAAGCATTTATGTTAATTAGAAATATTAATGAGTTTTTATGCATTTTGATTAACAAGAAAATGGTAGAAATACATAACATAGAAAATTAATGTGCACCTTTGAAAATTTACCCACAGAGAGTGGTCACCAAGGTTCACGAATTACACTAAAAATGACAAAAAATATGTGAAATTATGAAAATGCGTAATAATAATCTAGTAATATGTTATATTAAGATGTGTAACGTATGATTTACATTATATTGTAGAGCTAACTTAGCTGAAGTTGTGGCCTAGTTTTGCCAGGCCTCATGCAGAAGCTGAATAATCATGCAATGCAGAGAAACTAATGTGCTGAACTGACCCTGAACTGCTCGTTGTTAATAAAGTCTGCTTAGCTAGAATTTTCTGCAATGAACCGACGAACAGGAGATGATGGAACTAGAGTTTGTATCAAAATCGGTATAAAGCAGATGAGATGTACTTTCCCAGGACTCGAACAATAGAGACACTGACTGGAGAAGAAGATGCAACATTTTCGATACCTGATGAGCCGCATGATGAGGACATTGTACAGTGAACCAATCGACACCCTGAGAACCGCGTAATATTAGAATTCAGAGATTTGGAAAATTAAAGTTATTGGGCAGGGTAATAACTGGTGATTAACCGACCAATTAGGAATTGGGGGATGGTCTGGGTGACTTTGATATAGTGTCATAACAGAGGGGGAAAACTCCAGAACTATTGGAGAGATGTTAGAGGCAGATGATCGGCAGGAGACCTTTGCCGAAATTGATGCGAGATTCTGTCATTTGGCTCATGCTCTTGAGAGCCTGATGCATTGCTGATCGATTGATGAACTGAAGACAAAGACTGGCTTTGTTGCTGATCCATTCCTTGGATAGTTAGCTATAACAATGTGACTGAATAACTTTTGTGCCTTTTCTTTCTAGGTACCAACTGAACTGTCTAAATAGTTTTTCTCTTAGCTAGATGTTTTTTTTCCACATTCATGGTCTAAATTGGTTTTTGCATGAAGTCCCACATGCTAATGCTAATCTGGGTTGGGTAAGGTCCTTACTTTTGAGACGTTGACATTACAGTGACAATTGATTGGCAGACTGATGTGCTGAACTCTACTACTGATGTTGACATATTCACCTTTTTAGGTGTACGCTGAAGCATTAGAATGCATGTTTTCTCAAGTTCTGATTAGATTATGTTATTGGTGATCACTAACGAATAAATCTTGAGATGATTGAATAAAGTTTGCATTAACCTCATGAATTAGTATTGTAACTAATAGGGAAATAAAATTACTAAAACGTATATTGAGCTGCGGTTATTCATGAAATGTTGACGCTATTAATTTCTGATTAATGATTGCTGAATGGTTATTGATCTGTTTAGTTGATTATTGTTAGACATCAATTACTATATAGCTAGGATACTCTATAGGAATCAAAAGGTTAATCGACCAATACGTGTCCCATTGTAAGTTTACTTACTAAGGACCAGGCACGCTAACAATACCCACCGAAACCAGAAGAACAGTCACCCAAGCCCTCGTTAGCATCAAACTGGACTACGGCAATGCTCTCTATGCAGGAACCACGGCCAAACTCCAGAAGAGGCTGCAACGCATCCAGAACACCTCTGCATGCCTCATCCTGGACATCCCCCGCCACATCACAGACCACCTGAGAAACCTGCACTGGCTTCCAGTCAACAAGAGAATCACCTTCAAACTCCTCATCCATGCTCACAAAGCACTGCACAACACAGGACCACAATACCTCAATAGACTACTCTCCTTCTACAACCTGATCCGGCATCTCAGCTCCGCCAACCTCACCCTCGCAGCTGTCCCACGAATCCGGAGAACTACAACCGGAGGTAGATCATTCTCACACCTTGCCGCCAAAACCTGGAACACTGTTCCCACCTACCTGCGCCAGACCAAAGACCTCCTTACCGTCAGGAAAGTTCTCAAAATCTGGCTGTTTGAGCAGTAGCAGCATCTCCCTACCCCTTCTCCCTCCCCTTCTCAGTGCCGTTAGACCCTCACGGGTGAGTAGTTCACTTTACAAATTCCTGATTGATTGATTAATTGAAGGGCCACTGAAAACAGCCACAATGATGCACCCCAAAGACATTGCCCCAATTCCTTTATCTAAAAGCAGTAAAGTGCAGTGCAATTGTAAAATTAATTGTCAGGCAAGGCAGCAGCAGAAAAAAGATAAAAACCAATCATGGAATCACCGTGGTATAGTTAAAAAAAAAACTGTCACAGAATCACTGCGGTATAGTTATCGGTGTGGGTGTCTAAGCAGTAAGAGAGGAAAGAAGATGGCTATTGTGTGATTGCCCTCTAATGCCTAGTAGAGCGTTGGAATGTTGGGACCTCCAATGAAAACAATGGAGCGCTCCGAGTTTCTAATGGCCAGTAGAAGCCCAGAGCTCTAAATTCCAATGTTTTGAAAGAAAGGCTTCACAAAGTCCAAGGGGATTTGAATCTCCTTGGGCTCCATGATGCCTTTCTATATTTATTGGAATATTCTGCCCTCTAGTGGTGGAATGTTCTAATAGCTTTATAGCCCTCCATAGCTCGGCTATCCCAGCATTAAAGTCCTGCTTCCTTATTAAAGGCCCTTGCCTTTGGCTCAGGCCTCGAATGCTGGAGCATGCCTTTAGTGGCAGGTATAGCCCGCTTCTGCAGGCTATAAGGCTATAGTGAGTCTGGAGAAGACATTCAAATAAGGTGATTGATAATGTCCGAGATTGCAGAGATGTCTCAAATTATGGGGATGGAACAAAATTGACTGTAATGAGTGATGGTGTTAAATTTGTATAGCAATACCGCAAAAAAAAATGATGGACAGAGTGTTGAAACTTTTCAAACACTCACCTCCAATCACAGATCTGGGTCTAATCCATCATTATTTTGCTCTCCACATCACCCCAGTTTGGCCCAGCCATATATAAATCAGTCTTGACCCTGCTCCTCATGGCATCAGTCCAGCCCGAACTGCCAAGCCAGGTCCTCCCTGGACTCCCTGGACTCCCTGGACTAGAAACAAGCATCCTGGGACTGTTTTCTGGGTATCACCCCTCACCACCCTGGCTAGCTTGAATCCAGTGGTGCAGCGAGCAAGGGACCCATGTCTGGGCATACCCTTGCCACTTAGGGTGCACATAGCAACACCACAAAAGAAAATGATGGACAGAGTGTTGAAACTTTTCAAACACTCACCCCCAGTCACACATCTGGGTTTAATTAATTGTTAAATTTGTATACACTTTCCGTGACATGCAGGGTAGGGAATCAATGTTGGAAGGGTTAAGAATATTATTAATAGAAAGATAAAGAGCAAGACAACTAAGGCTGCAATCCAGTTGAACCACATTGCTATCTATTAATGGTAAATAATGCCAATGTCGTAAGTGTTAACTTGGGTCCAATTGTGTTGAGTACTGCAGGCAAGTAGCTTTATACTGAGTAAAACACGAATATGGACTATCAGTGTTTTTCTGGTAACAATGTTATATAAGGAACACCTTTACTATTTAGTATTGCTTACTGTCTACTCGAAACCATTCGTGAAGATGAGTGGCCTATGCCCTATGGCAGAGTTTCTGTGTGCAGGTATCTTGCAGGACATTCTAACAGGCTAACAGTTAAATAATTAGTATCACAAGCATGGAAGAGACTGTGCTTACAGTGAATTGTTGGGTGTAATTTTGTTTTCAGATTGATTATTTTTATTTTTTAATAATTGTTGATTATTTGTAATATTATGTTAATGAGTGTGATTCTATGCAGAGGTTAGTGATCATTTCTGGGCTCTGCTACTTAAATGATTAAATGTTCCTGTAGGGGATAACACTTTATAGGCTCTCCTTAATGCAATTGTCTGTTGTGTTTAGATTTGTTAATTGTATGGCTTGAAACATAATGAGTACGTTAAAATTAACTAATGAACGAATTAGGAGTTGATAGATTGGTTGAGTGACGGTTGCATAGGAGCACAGAATGACATGCATATTGTGTCCCATATCCTGTGTTTTGCCTTATTTGATAGAGAAACTCACCTTAATTAAATATTTTCCTTACTAGAATGATGATTTAATCTTTTGTGAAGTTTTGTCATCTACTACCCATGAGTTGAGTGGTGCCATCACCTCGTGATTGCTGCTTTTGTCCTTTGTGGCAGTTATGGTCAACTATCGCATGGCAGAGGTTAGTACGGCATGTTCTTTGCTGTGAGGAAATATTCCATGCACATTGAGCTCATCGTTTTTTATCTTGCTTATGCCATTACATAAGGACACCAGAAATGTGAAATATTCTCTAAAAGGAACAGTCCAGCCTAACCTCTATGAATGTGAACACAGGCAACCCCACACCGCTTTCAGCCTTATTGAGCCTCATCTGAAGGCCGGCGCTGGTTTGCGTAATTTTTTTTACTGCCGGCTAACGCCATTCCTACGCACCAGGCGGGCGCCTTATTTAAGGATTGACGTTAGCCGGCGCTGCGGGCTGGTCAGAGTAAAAAAAATGACTCAAACCAGGCAGTGCCGGCATAGGGAAAAATGGGGGTTGTGCGTCAAAAAATGGTGCAAGTCAGGTCTGAGTCAAAAATCATGTCTCAAACCGGACTTGCGCCATTTTTTTATGCACAACCCCCATTGAAATGACTCCTGTCTTAACAAAGACAGGAGTCATGCCCCCTGACCCAATGGCCATCCCCAGGGGACTTCTGTCCCCTGAGCATGGCCAGTGGGCACAGTGGCATGTAGGGGGGCCCAAATTAGGCCCCCCTATGCCACTTAAAAAAAACTATATACTTACCTGAACTTACCTGTACTTACCTGGGATGGGTCCCCCCATCAATGGGTGTCCTCCATGGGTGTGTGGGGACGGCAGGGGGTGTCCCTGGGGCCAGGGGAGGGCACCTCTGGACTGCTTCCCTGGTCAGAGACCATGGAAGTGAGACCACAGGTCCCTTAACACCTGCCCTGACCCAGGCGTTAAAAAATGGCGCACATCAAGCTGTGCGCCTTTTTTAAGGCCCACTCCCTCCTGTGCGTCAAAATGACGCAGGAGTATAAATAAGGCGCACAGGCCTTACAGTCATTTTTTGGGCGGGAACGCCTACCTTGCAAGTCATGACGTCCGCGGGCTCGGGTGTCATAGTATAAATATGGTGCATGGTTTGCGCCGATTGTGTGTCACAATTGTTGACCCACATTTGGCGAAAATGGAGTATAACTATGCCCCTTAAACAGAAAGCTATACTATTACAAAGTACAAAGTGAAAATAGAGGGGAATGTGGCTTCATGTACAACTTCTCAGCTAAATTAAAGCATTCCATTTATTACTTTGGCTCGTCTATATTCTTCCACATTCTCCCCATGGCATGAACTCAGAATCAGTGCCATCTTGTCCCTTGAAAAATGGCACTAAAAGTGCCCTACATTAGTTCATGTTTGAACGTGGCAGATGTGGGTGGCTTTATCTGAGTGTGGCAGCAGTCAGAAGTTAAGACCATTTATCCTGGTTTGGCTGTAGAATGTCTGTGTTCCTTGTTTTGTAGCCGGCCCTCCTTGTTAAGTTATAAGCTGTGATTACAGTTATGCTGTTGATTACCATGATCAACAGAAAGTCTGGACTTGATGTAGAGCTAGAATACATATATGCCACCTAGGTGTACAATGCTTGGGCTCTATGTCCCTCCCAAGTTTGTTGTTGTCTGTTGTATAGGAATTGGTAGGTGCTGTGGTTGGACATGGGCAACTTAATGATTGTGTGTTCCCTTTGCACTGTGGTTCGTTATGGAAGCAGTGAAGAAAACTACATTTTTGAGGTATAGGGTTGAAGGATTGGATGAAGGTGTCTTGCATACCAAAGTCACTATGAGTTGCAGATATGTAACTTTTAATATTAATAAGTGTATTTCATATACTCTCCATGTTGGTAGTGAGATGCTAATGGGAACGTTCACTAATTGTTAAAATATTTTTTTCATTTTACTTGATTTTTTGACAATGTGCATAATGTATGATCTTAATTATGGTTTGGAACTGCAAGCTTCACAATATGTGAGATGTAACTCAAAGCTTGTATCCTGATCTGCAGATGTTTGGGCATGCACATTTGCCTGTAACGGAAATAGTGTGAGAAAGTGAATTATTAGTTGAGGTGGATGGAAGTCCACCAAAAGTAATAAAGACAGTAATGTGTTAAGTCCAGTTAAAGTTTTAAGAAATTTAAACCTGAGTTGGAGAAAATGTGTAAAGCATTTAGAAGTACCAAAAGAGTTAAAGAGTCACAAGCACAACACAACAAAATTCTCAGTCCAACTTATACAACTTAAAGTAACATTTTTGTAAGAGATTTAAGGAAAAATAGCTCCAAAAAGCACAAAATAGCATTGGTAGTCAATAGTTGCAGTAGACTGGAACCTAGGCAAAATTTCAGGCCAACTATGATTAGAGTACAATACACCAACTAGGTTTGACTTAGTCAGAGGTTTTACCTTGGGACCTAGTTTTATTCCTGAATGTCATATTCCTTCACCGGGGAAAGCAAAAGACTGATCTGAGGAAGTCCTAAAAAAACTTGCTAGGTGTTGCACAAGGTCCCACTGAAGCCTTTCGTTTTGGTGGGAAAAGCTGAGAGGGAGAGAAATTTAAATTTTGCACCCAGATACTTTTATCACCTGCCACTGGCCAGAGCTTGGCCATCAGAGTAAGGGCCTAATTATGAGTTTGATGGACAGGATGACCAGTCCGCCAAAATCCCAACAGGGTGGCTGCCAATGTAGTGGTGACCACCCCACTGGATCGATTAGGAGTTTCCCACTAGGCTGATGGGTGGAAACAAAGGTTTGCACCCGTCAGTCTAGCGGGAAACAGGCAGCAGCATTGTCGCTGGCTCGAAATCGAGCTGACGGCAATGCTGTCACCTGCAGGGTGCACCAGCACCCTTGCAATGTTCTCTGTCTGCACAGCAGACAGTGAACATTGTAAGGGTGGTGCTAGGTAGGGAGACTCCTGCGCTGCCCATGCCAAGTGTCCCCTGCACCTGTTCCCAATAAGCCTTTTCATGTTGGTAAACCCACCATGAAAAGGCTGGTGGAGAATGAGGGTGTTATTTGCAGGGCAGCACTGCATGCAGCACTGCTCTGGAGAATTGCGACCTCCACCTGCCATCAACCCATCTGGATCACCGATCCTGGCAGAGATGGCGGAAACCTGGCAGTCTGACCACCAGGGTCTTAATGTGGTGGTCAGACCACCACAGCAGCGGCAGTCCTGACCGCCACCATTAAGCTGGTGGTCTTAGGACTGCCAGCCTTGTAATGAGGCACTAAGACTCTTTTTCAGAGCTCAGAATTCTTCAGCAGGGCACGGCCGTGGTTGTATCCAATGTTGAGTTTAAAGAAGCCGTATACTTTCCCGCCAAGGGTCTGGTGAATCGGATTTGCTCCTGTGGAGAATATCCATTTAAGTGAAACCTGTTTTCTCACCTCAGCAAGGACATGCCCTGGTATGATAGGCTGTGATGGTTTATCCCAGTCCTCTTCAGGTCTGGAATCAAAAACGTTTCTGAGTTGCAGGATGCCAAAGGTGATAGGAAAACTCAAATTAGAAAGGGCCAAGAGCTCTGGGACCCGAGAAACAGCATATGTGAGACAATGCTCACTGCATTAGACACCACCAGCAGGGTTGAGGTGCATTTGGGACCTGTTAGTTGGATCTCCACTGGCTCCCAAAAAATGTCCCAGTCTTACAAGGCTCTTCTCAGGTCACAGACAGCAGATCCTGCCTTCTTCACCTCTTTTGCAGGTCCAGAAAGTGTTTTGAAGAGGGTGCCTTGGGGGATTACATTTATGCCTGATACCAACTAGTGGATTGGGATTCATCCTGGCTCCTTCCTTCCCAAGGTAACTCTACTCATATTTTCAGCAGTCCCTTTTTGCCTTACTGAAAATAATCCCACAGTTCCCATCACTCTTAAAATCCAAGATGGGAAAATTGTCCTCCTCTTGTGCAGAGTCTGTGGGCCCCCTGAGTGGTATGGCCAGGGTAATGAGGAGACCCCTCATCCGTGGTCACTACAAATGAGAGCAGGGGCCAGCTCTTCTCCCAATGTGTTTGGTCTCTGCCTACCTGAATGGGAGGACACAAGTATCAGCTAACACTTACTAGTGACAGGGAAGAAACCTTTAAAGTGAATGAAGTTCCTGGGTAAAATCCAACTGGTCTTCCTGTCAGGGAGGTTCGAAATGGCCCTCTGTACAAGGTCACCCCACAGAGTTTACCTTTCTCTTCTTACTTTTTGCTGGATTTCTGCTTGTCGGCCTTAGGACTCTGTGCACGTTACCACTGCTAACCAGCATTAAAGTGTGTGTGGTCTCTCCATAAAACATGGTTTTATTGGCAGATACCCAAGTGGCATATTTAATTTACATGCAAGTCCCTTGTAGTTTAGTATACCACATACCCAGGGCCTGTAAATTAAATTCTACTAGTGGGCCCGCAGCACTTATCGTGTTACCCATTTAAGTAGCACCTTAAAACGTGTCCCATTGCAGCCTAAAGGCAGTGTCCCACTGCCATGTCAACTTGGCAGTTAATTCCCCTTGCCAAGCCTTAAATTCCCCTTTTATTACATACACGTCTCCTCTTAGGAAGGCCCTAATTGGCCCATAGGGCAGGGTGCTGTGTAATTAAAAGGTAATCCTAGACAGTCACACAATAGTAGGATAAGCAGAGCCTGAATAGGCCATTAACTGACTTGAAGGGGGGGAGTGGAGTTAAGCACAGGCCCACTTGCACCTGAATAGGCTGGGCTCTGCCATCACACAATAGGCTTAAAGGCCCTGTATTGTCAGTGCAGCCAGATAGGAGCCAGGGCAGGGGAGGCAGGAAACACCTGGAATTTCAAAGAACCACACTCTGGAAGCTTCTCCCAACTTCTAAGAGCAAGGCACCACGGTATAAAAGTAGGGCTCTCAGACCCACTCTTCAGTTCACTATTGGACCTTAGGAAGGACTCGCAGAGAACTTCCTTCTGCTGTGACCTGCTGTGCATTCTGCCAGACTGCTGCTGTACCTGGAAGGGCTGTTTTTCTGCCTGCCTTGAACCTTCAGAGGCCAGCCCTGCTCTGGAGACCTGCATCTTCACCTGCACCCAGGACTTCAGAAGTGACTCCAAGGGCTAGTTTATCTGGCCTCCTGTTAAGAGCCACAGGGACATAACCATCTTGAACCCACGACATTGACATAGCCAGAGTGAGTCTTGTACCCCCAGGAGGTCTCCATCCACTCCTGGATCATTGGTTGTGGTGCTAAAGGTGCCCAGGAGGCAATTTCTCAAAACTGAGGACTTGCTATTTTGAACCGAAAGCTTTAAAAATGCACAACTAATTTTCTACTAATTGGATTTTGATGGTTTTGTTGTCAGATAGTGTATTGTTTACTCTCTTTTTGTAAATTTGTTTGGAATTTTTATTCTGTTGTGTTCTGTTTGTGTGCTGCATGAAATACTTTACACCTTGCCTCTAAGTTTAGCCAGACAGTTTTTTGTGCAAAGCTACCCAGCACTAACCACAGGTTAAATTAGTTACTTTTTGTATTTCAACCTGCAAGGGATTGTGGCTGTTGCTTTACCAGGGCCCTCACCCGTGTCAACCAAAAACCCAATTTGTCACATTGGAGTTCAGAGGTGTGGCTCAGGGCTGGTGTTTGTGCAGTCCCATATAGGGATTTTTTATCACACAAAAATCCCAGATATATTCTTGTCATCAGAACTGACCTCTTTTTCAGTTTCCCCTAGTCCCTCTAATTGGCAACTTTAGATTTTTCTAATTCTCCCTTATAAGCATTGTTGCTTTTTCCTAATATCGTGTCTCTGGAGGTACCATCACTGTCTGCAAGCATGGATTTTGATTTGGCCAGTTTGGAGGAATTCACAGTGAAACAGTTCAATGGTTTTTTAAAAGGGTTTAAGGTCTCTACCAAAGACTTCACCAAGAATGTGGAGATACAAATGGCACTGAGGACATAGCGAGAATCTAGAGATGCCGTCAATGAGACCAAAGAGGAAGATGATATGGAGATAGAGGACAATGATGGGCTGGACCAGAATTCTGTAGATAATCTGGGACTGCCTGTGGGAAAGGCGGCAACCAGCCTGCGAGGATAAATGGACCCTCCAAGGGCAGGAAGCAGTGTGTTCTCTAAAGGCCTTATCCCAGAAGAACAGAAGAACAGGAGCAAAGAGAGGAAACATAAGGAACAACTTGCCAATCTACAGCTGGAAGCAGAGGTGAAAAGACTGGCGACGGAGAAGGAGAAGATAAAGAGACTGGTCATAGAAAAGAAAAAACTCATGTTGGCCCATGTACTGAGTCTTAAGGAGCAGGACATTAAAACCAAGCAAGTTGAGACCAGCAGCAATAGTGGCAGTGAATCAGCAGCGTCTACTGGAGAGGCAAGAGTTCACATAGCAAAAAAGACCTGGTTCCCAGGATTGGGGTCGGGTGATATAGATAAATGGTTGTCAACCTATGAGATAGCCCTGAGGGTACATAAGATTCCAGATGGGTACTGGGGTGTAGCTTGTGGAGGTATATGCCCATTATGGGGAGGGGCACACTCCTGACACTAGAAGTAGAGGACAGACCAAGTATGTCATCATGAGGGCCATTCTTCGTTCCATATTTCGGTTGATTCCGAAGAAATACATACAGGCAAAGGTTCAGGGAGAGCCGCAGACATCCAAAACCAGTCTTGGATGGACTTCATTGATTATGCCAGCAAGGCACTGAAGGGCTGGGTGAGGGGAAGCAAGGTAGATGATTTCAATGGGCTGAAAAACCTAATTTTGAAGAAGCACATGCTCAGTGCCTGTTTTACAGAGCTGCGCCAACCCCTGGTAGATAGCAAGTTTGCTGACCCAAGGAAGCATGCTGAGAAGGTAGACCTCTGGGTCGGGAGCCGAGTGTCCAAAAAGGTACCTGGGAGTGACTCCAAGAAGAGTGGCTCAGGTTTCCCCCAGCAGAAGGAGGCGGAGGTCAAGAGAGACCCAGACAAGTCTCAGTGGTAAGGGGGGAGGAAAAGGTTTCCATGTTCCTTCTGAGAAGAAGGAGGGAGGTTCTGGTGGGGGGTGGCCCAAGACTCCCCATTTTCTACCCTTTTGCTTTGATTGTTCTTGACTAGGACAAAAGCAGGCGGAATCTGTCTGTCCGAAGAAACCACCCACTGCTGGGAACTCTATAGGAGTGGCTCATGTGGTCTTAGCAGGAGGTGGTCCCTAGGGGCAGGAGATAGAACAGGCCCTGGTCTCCCTTAGTTGGAGAGTGAACTCTGAGGGTAGATTGGAGATCCCTGGACAGGGGAAATCCCTACATCCACTAGGTCATAGTGAATGGGGTCCCTGTCAATGCTTTGAGGGACACTCGGACCAGCCAGACCACGATAGTAGAAAGGCTGGTTTCCCACATCAGTACACTGGTCATATGTGTAGAGTAAGCCAAGACTAAGGGCAGGTCTTTTTCCGCCTCATGGCCCTGATAACCCAATGAATGGGATGGGGAGGTGACCCAGAGACGGGTCATAGTTAGTTTTCAGTTGCCCATAGACTGCCTTCTGGGGAAAGAGTTACAACCAGTGACAAAAGGAGGGGCAGCTTACCAGGGTACCCTGAAAGCTGAGACATTGGACATACCACTCCCAAATAGAGGATACAGAAGTCCAGATAGAGGGGTAGGAGGAATAAGGACTCACCCCTGACTCTCCCCAGTCTCAGGGTACACACCCAGGGCTAAGTGCCAGTTTCCCCTGAACTGGTGGGAGGGAGAGTGGAAAAGGTTGCCTAACACCTGTGACTACTCTAACCCACCCTGAGAAACCACAGAGGTCAGAGCCCCCTGGATGTCTTGGACACCTGGTTGGTTTGATAGCTGTCTGTGGCCTCTGTGTATTGTCATTATGGCCGGAGTGTTCCTCTGGTTGGGGACAAAAGTCTAGTCTAAGGGGTGGAATGGACCACATCACTGTGTTGGCTATGGTGGTACTGTCTGACTAGTTGGATGCATCTGTGAGCATGTTAAGGTTAGGTGGTGCACTGGTGAAAAGAAGGGTCCCCCTAGGGGCAGTTCAGTGGCTCAGGAGAGATTAGACAGAAGGGGTCCAACTGAATTCAGAGAGGCATAGAACTGACTATTGCCCCTGCAGTAGAGTGTCCTTGTCCATGTTCTATCTCCTAAGCATGGAAGTCCATCAAGGTATTGATTAATCTATTCTGGCGTTAGGCTGGAGGGGGGTCATGTTGGAAATGGCTCTCTCTACAGGGTCAACTCCAAACCTTTTTCCTTTCTCTTCCTACTTTTTGCTCGATTTTTGTTTGTTGGCCTTAGGCCTCAGTGCACTTTACCACTGCTGACCAGTGCTAAAGTGCTTGTGCTCTCTTATGAAAACATGGTTTCATCGGCATATACCTGATTTGTATATTTAATTTACATGTAAATCCCTTGCAGAGTGGTATATCATAGACCCAGAGCCTGTAGATTAAATGCTAGCAGTGGACCTGCAGCACTTATTTTGCCACCCAATTACGTAGAACCTTAACTCGGGTCCCAGGCCAGCCACTGCAGCCTCAAGGGCGTGTCCCACTGCCATATTGACTTGACATTTAAAACCCCTTGCCAAGCTTTACACTTCTCTTTCATTAGATTTAAGTCACCCCTAAGGTAGGCCCTAGTTAGCCTATAGGGCAGGGTGCTGTGTAATTAAAAGGTAGGACATGTACTTTTAAGTTTTACATGCCCTAGTAGTGAAAAACTTCCAAATTCGGTTTTCACTACTGTGAGTCTTACCCCTCTCATAGGATAACATTGGGGAATCCTCATTATACTTAATAAGCTATAATTCCTAAACCAAAAGAGGTAGATACATCATGTTCGGTAACTATGAGCTTGTAGTTATAAACCCTTCTTAATAGGAAAGTAAAATTTATCATTACAAGTTTGAAAATGCCACTTTTAGAAAGTTGGTATTTTCCTGCCCTTAGCCCTTGGGGCTTGCAGCCTCCCTTAGGTCACATGGCTGGGTCTAACTGACAGTTGAGACTTTGTGAATTCACCCCAGACAATCACACAATAGTGGGATAAGCAGAGCCTGAATGGGACATTAACTGACATGATGGGGGGTGGGCTAAGCACAGGCCCACTTGCACCTGAATAGACTGGACTCTGCGACCACACAATAAGCTTAATGACTCTGTATTGTCAGTGGAGCCAGCTAGGAGCTAGGGCAGGGGTGGCAGGAAACTCCTAGATCTTCCAAGAACTGTTCAGAAAACTCTCCCAACTCTTAGGAGCAGGACAGCGGGGTATACATTTTGGGCTCTCAGACCCATCCTTCAGTTCACTACTGGACCTGCAGAAGTACTCTCAGAGATCTGTCTGCTGCTGTGACCTGCTGTGCATTATGACACACTGTTTCTGTACCTGGGAGGACTGCTTTGCTGCCCGGAGCCTGCATTGAACCTTCAGAGACCAGGCCTGCTGTGGAGCCCTGCACTTATGAAGCTTAAAGGACTTCATAATTGATCCAAGGGATAGTTTAGCTGGCCTCCTATTCAGAGCCACAGTAACATAACAGGTTCCCACCATCTTGAACCCACACCTGGACTCAGCCTGCCAATAACTCTCCATCTACTCCTGGATACTTGGTTGTGGTAAAGGTACCCAGGTGGTCATTTTCCAAAACTGATTAATTCATAACTCTGGTTCTACTAATTGGATTTTAATGTATTTGGTGTCTGATGTTTGATTGAAGTTTACTCTATTTTTCTAAACTGGTCTGAGATATATATTGTGTTGTGTTACAACTTTATTACTGTTTGTGTGCTGCATAAATACTTTACACATTGTCTCTACGTTTAGCCTGACTGCTTTTTATGCCAAGCTACCCAGGGTTGAGCACAGGTTCAAATAGTGATTTTTGTGATGTGGTTCACCCTGCAAGTGATTGTGGATGTTGATTCATCAGGGCTCACACCGAGTCAACCAACAACCCAATTTCTCACAAGGAGAATAGAAAACACCTTCCTACAACTAAACTATTGTCTCTGCTTTGGGAGCAATTTTCACATCTCATAAAGGGCTAAGCAACCACTAAACTACTGCTGGAGAGCTAATGCAAATTATCCGCCAGGGGTGTCAGGCAGGGAAAAGGTAACATTCTAAAAATGACTTTTCTGGAACATTTGTTGAAAATCAAACTTCACAATTGAGTTGAGCTTTTAATAAATAGTTAAAAAGAGTGGTTTAATTATATTTATAGAGGTCCCAATTCAGAGATAGCAGAATGAATATTTATTCTTTCTTCCTATTGTTCTCTATGGGCCAGTCAGAGCCTTCTTAAAGTGAAAGTAGCTTTTGGGTGCCATTTATTGCATGGTTAACCTTAAATTTTGACATGTTCTACTTTTAAATGCCATGCTATCTCCCTTGGAAACTGCAAGACCAACATAGGAAGTGAGATTGATATTTAAAAAGAAGGCTTCCTCCTGTCAAAAAGGGTTACTTTGAGATGAGGAACTGCAGTCTAGCTACAAAGGCTGGCCTGGAGTCATGTTTGCATAGTCACAGTTGCAGATGGTATAATGGTGATGTATTCCACAAGTGAAATGTAACTTTTTTTCAAGCAATGGATTATTTTTTGGGTACCATCTGCTATGATCTTCTACAAAGGTAAACTATGCCAATTAGGGGAGAGCTAATTTCAACAGGTTTGAGGGGGTACAGCACATACACGGGGGCCAGCTTAGCAGTGTTCCAGTAGAAAGAGTCAGAAAACATCAGCATCAGTCCACAAAATTGTGGATGATCAAGCAAAAAGAGGCACTTCCGCACAAAAGGTACTTTGAGCAAGAGGTCAACTTGTATAAGTGTAATGGTGAATCATTAGTGACTTTACACAGTATACTTTGAAGTTTATAGGTTGCTGTATGTTAGACCTGACAGCCCTAGGGTGGTCACCCCTAACTTTTTTCTTGCGTCCCTCCACTTTTTCGATACTGTTTCTGCTGGTTTTAAGACTCTATGCACTTTACCACTGCTAAACAGTGCTAAAGTGCATATGCTCTCTCCCTTTAAACATGGTAACATTGGTTTATACCCAATTGGACTATTTAATGTACTTAGAAGTCCCTAGTACAGTGCACTATGTGTGCCCAGGGCCTGTAAATTCAATGCTATAAGTGGGCCTGCAGCACTGATTGTGCTACCCACTTAAGTAGCCCCTGAACCTTGTCTCAGGCCTTCCATTGCAAGGCCTGTGTGTACAGTTTCACTGCCAATTTGACTTGGCATTTAAAAATACTTGCCCAGCCTAAAACACCACTTTTTCTGCATATAAGACACCCCTAAGACATGCCCTAGGTAACTCATAGGGCAGGGTGCTGTGTAGGCAAAAGGCAGGACATGTACCTATGTAGTTTACATGTCTTGGTAGTGTAAAACTCCTAAAATATTTTTTGCACCTCTGTGAGGCCTGCTCCCTTCATAGGCTAACTTTAGGGCTGCCCTCATACATTGTTTGAGTGGTAGCTGCTGATCTGAAAGGAATAGGAAGGTCATATTTAGTATGGTCAGAATGGTGATCTAAAATCCTGCTGACTGGTGAAGTTGTATTTAATATTACTATTTTAGAAATGCCACTTTTAGAAAGTGAGCATTTCTCTGCACTTAAATCTTTCTGTGCCTTACAATCCACGTCTGACTGGGTTTAGTTGACAGCTCCTTGTGCATTCAATCAGACACACTCCAAACACAGGCTACTCAGCCTCTCTTGCATACATCTGCATTTTCAAACGGTCTTCCCGGGCTGGGAGGGTGGAGGGCCTGCTCTCACACAAAGGACTGCCACAACCCCAACTGGGACCCTGGCAGACAGGATTGCAGACCTGGTGCATTTCTAAGCCACTCATTGAAGTCTCCCCCATTTCAAAGGCACATTTGGGTATATAAACAGGGCCTCAGCCCCTACCAACTCAGACACTTCCTGGAGAAGAAACTTGTAAACAGAACCTGCATCCTGCCAAGAAGAACTGCCTGGCTGCCCAACTGACTCACCTAACTGCTTTCTGTGAAGGACTGCTGCCTTGCTGTTGCCCTGCTGCCTTGCTGCTCTCTGGCTGAGGTGAAGAAGTGCTCTCCAAGGATTGGATAGAGCTTGCCTCCTGTTCCCTGAAGTCTCAGGACCAAAAAGACTTTGGGCCAGATGTAGCAAGGTCCGAATTTGCGATTCGGAAATTGCGAGTCGGTGTGACTTGCAATTTCCGAATCGCAAATTCTGATGCAGAACGGTGTCTCAGACACCGTCTGCGACTCGCTATGGGGTCGCAAAGACCCACCTCATTAATATTAATGAGGTGGGTCGCATTTTGCGACCTCATAGTGAGTCCCTGCACTCACAGGGATGGTGCCCTGCTGAAGTCAGCAGACCTCCATGTCTGTGACTGCTTTTTCAATAAAGCAGTTTTTTTTATTTATTTTGCAGCCTGTTTTCCTTAAAGGTTTCATTTTTTCAGTGTAGGCAGTGGTCCATTGGACCACTGCCTGCTCTAAAAAAACCTTTTTGCCTACATTCACAAAGGGGAAGGGGTCCCATGGGGATCCCTCCCCTTTTGCAAACGAGTTACCACCAGTGTGACACTGGTGGTAACTGTGAGTTGCTTTGCGACTGCATTCGCAGTCACAAAGCAATTCTGCATTGCGATGCGAGTCGCAAATAGGAAGGGAACAACCCTTCCTATTTGCGAGTCGCATTCACAATTTGCGAGTCGGAATGTGCATCGCAGAAGGCTGTTTGCATGGCGCAAACTGCGATTTTCGCAGTTTGTACCATGCAAACGGCTACCTACATCTGGCCCTTTATCTCTTCAAGAAGGACTCCTTGTGTGGCAAAATTCGACGTACAGTCTGCAATAAACGACGCACAACCAGGTGAGCTGACTAATATAACCTTGTATACCCACACTTGGGGTCCTACGGGATAAATGGGCTCACTCAACTGGTCAAGAATTGATGGACAAACAGTTGAGCTAGACGCCTGAACAGGTGAGGGATGTCTCACCGGACAGGTATGTTTACCAGACATATCTGACCCCAGCATGCCTTCACCCCATTTTTCCGGATGTCTTCCCTGGCTGTCCTCGTTGCCCTACTACTGAGGCTAATTATTGCCATATAGTCTGGGACAACCTAGTGTTTGCTTGCTGCTGGGGAACGACTGCCCAGGCACTGTCTGAGGTGATGGGCTATCCTTTACCATGCGATCAGCTTCATTGCCTATTGGAGATAACTGCCCGGACTCGTAAGAACAAGTACGTTATTCACTTCATGGATCTGGCATTCGCCCTCTTGAAGTATTGAATAGCATTGACTTGGAAGTCTGCAGTGGCGCTGCTATTCTCACTGTGGGTGGCAGACTGTCTCAATGGCTATCCGCCAAGAAAGCAGCATGGAATTTGCAACCAACAACACTGGGGCGCTGCCCCCACTAGGTGCTTGCGATACACTTGAGCTTTTGGCCAAAATAGATGAGTTTCTTCCCTGAAGGGAGACGGGGATCTTCTCTTCCATGCACGATCGTGGATTATGTTGTCACATAGGCTCTCATTATTCTAATGAGACTACTGGATTTGAGCGGCAGAATTGCCTGCGGTGTGAGAGACTGAGTCTTAACCTACTACACCTGTCGCCCCAATCCAGGCTTTTCTCTGGCTAACTAGCAGTGGCTCATCTCTACCCAAGAGCAGGGATGAATGGGCAGCCAAGCGCATGACACAATTGCCTCCTCAAGGAAATTGTGGTCACTCAGATCTCATCCGTGTCTCTCGGTTACATTAGTCTCACATATACAATGACAAGTGGAGGCAGTATATGTTTCAATAAGGTTTAAATGAAGCAACTGCGTCTTAGGCAATAAAGCAAGCACTGCAATAACCAGAACGATAAAGCTTGACAAGATTAAAAAAAAATCAAAGAGAGTAAAACATAGAAATAACGCTACCATATTGTCACTGGAGTCAATAAACTAATTCCTACCTAGGCTATATTAGACCACAGCATGTTAATCTCTAGTTCTGCCCTTCAGGTTACCCTGGGAAGACATCATCCCCCATACCTGAGCAAAGGCCTGAAGTCTGCGTAAGCAGCTATAGCGAAGCGTTCAGCAATCAGCATACAGTTGTGGTCATCTGGCTGGAGTCTCCCTCTAATGTGTATGGGATAGAGAAGCGTTTTATAATAAAACAACTGATGCTGTGAGAAAATGTCCCTACGTAAGGATGTGTGTGTTTCTATGAATACCAGACACATAACGTGTACCACGTTTACAGGCAACCTATCTGAATGTAACCTTGAGAGAAGCACAGAGTGAAAAAAATGTTTTGTTTAAGAACACGGTGCTGGCCTAGGCAAAGAACAGCTAGTTAGAGAGAAATAAAACAAGACCACAAATGTGGCTATTGTTAAAATAATAAACAAAGCTGAATAAAATATATTTAGGTTGAACTGCACAGTGGCAGGCCTAGCGTGCTAAAATAACGTGCAAGGAAGTATAGCTAAAATGGCTACACAACAATGTGAATTTTTTAGCACCTCTCACTATTTTTCTGTCCCCTTCCCCCCTCCTCGCTCTCCTATGTGCTAGATGATTCGGTGATTATCCTCTCCCTCCCCTCCTCGCCAGGCCTGTTATACATTCCGCTGTCTGCACTAGGGTCCTCGCCACAAAGACATCTCTTTTTTCCTTACTTTTCTTCGTTTCAGTGCTTACAGTGACATAAGGATAGCTTCTTCTGGTAAACGTGGAATAACTTCTGAGGGGTTATTCATTCCTTCCCCCTTCCGGGTGTGGTCCGTATTCTGAACGCCACCGATTGATGATATTGGGAATTGGTTGTTGATGATGTCTCATTGTATGTTTTTTTCTTTTGGCTTTGTCAGTCCTTATTGATCGTTTGCCACACGTTCATTGATCCGTTTGAACGATTCTTTACTCTGCTATTGTAGCGCGGCATCTTACATGCTATTGGATATGTTGCCACATTGTACTGTTATACTGCCTATAATTTTTACACCTATCGACATATGACCAAAACTTGAAAAATAATAATGAGGTATTCAGGAAAACACATAAACCGCTTTAAGCCCTATGTGCACGGGCTGAATTATATAAAGCGAGTTCTGGAAGTGATAGTTAATATCATGTTCCCTGACACAGGTTTTGGATGAGTAGGTTCTTAAGTAATTGAAGAGCCAGAATAGCGAATTCTTACAACCATAGAAAGTGCTTTTTTGTCAGTGGAAATTTAAAGGAATGTGCTACTTTGCATGAAATGTTGCAGCATTTGTTGATATCTATAAATTAATAAAGGAGCACAACAGAACACAACAAAAAACATATCACATAGCAAAATAACAGCACAAAACATAGCTGTTTATCACAACAAAATAAGTAAAAACAGGGTAAAGCACAACAATCACAGTACAGCACAATAACATAGTGCACCAGTGAAGTATAAAAACACAACCGCATAAAAAAACAATAAAAAGCATCAACACCATAACAACATGTAACACAGCAAAAATGAACAGATATTTGTGCCACTGAATGACAACTCCACAAATCTGCTGTCACAATGTGGCAGTAAGAAGTGTTTGCACTAAGCACTGCCTTAGTAACAACAAAGGCCATTTAGTAGTCCAGTCAAAAACGCACTGTGATCTTTCCCCATTAAACCAAAGTTTAGCAGTTGGGTGTGTGAGTTTGATCATCACTTGACACAGGGACAGTTCAATGTATGTAGAGCAAGACCAGTTTAAAAACAGCACCACAAGGCAAAATAGTTTTTCTATATTTTGTTTCATTAGCGTCCAACTTGCTGGCATGGCTTTTAAGAGAACCAGATGTAACGAAATACTGCAAATACGGCTTTGAGTGACCCCTATCCACACTTACCAAACAGATATGAAGCGTAATATGAGTTAAGATGAATCCTTCAAGCATAATGAAAATCTATTTCGCTTCCTTAGAATGCTTTGTATAATCCTGATGTAGAGTTTTTACATGACAAGAATGTGTTTCATGCAATGTATCATGACAATGTTATGCTGAGTGTCTGGAAACAAAGCTGACAAAGATTTAACAATAATAAATGGCAGACTGTATTTCGGCATTAATCTCTTTAACTCTGACATAGTATTCCCATGACAACATCACTTTCCTAGGGGTTGTTAGCATGACCAAGCTATTGCATTTCAGATTATTATCCCTGAGGGTGGGAAAGATTTATTACAATTGTGTTGACCCCCCAAAGAATAGTAGAGCAATAAGATGCTTCATCTCGACTGATGCAGATGGAAATCACTACTGTGTAAAAAGGAAATATCATACGAGCTGCATCTTTAATAGAGCGTGTCAGATGAGCTTTGAAATATTGAGCATAACGGTGAAACTTTGCATCAAGGAATTC
Organism: Pleurodeles waltl; assembly: GCF_031143425.1. Taxonomy (NCBI): domain Eukaryota; kingdom Metazoa; phylum Chordata; class Amphibia; order Caudata; family Salamandridae; genus Pleurodeles; species Pleurodeles waltl. The sequence goes on along the minus strand of NC_090436.1, from coordinate 724,188,981 downwards.
TTCTGTCTTCAAATGAATGTTTCAAAACTGCAGTGGGAATGTATCTGATAATTGGTTTGCAATAAGCAGCTAATCCTAAAATACAGCATGCTTCCAATACCTGATTACTACGAACGTTGATTCATCTTACTACCAGAAATAGCGCAAGGAACAACACGTACTCAATGACCCCCTATGTCATAACAAAAAGTGACATCACACAAGTATTTCGCACTAATGGCTGCAAAGGAAATGGTACCTATTACATCACATGTTATAAACGTAACTCGAAGGGGCTGAAATTATACCGAACTAACAAACCCAATTCAAAACCCATTCAACCCGAAAGTAGCAAAGAGCACATTCAAAACAAACATAAGGTCAATGCAGAGAAATCAGACTTAAAAGTGACCACGCATCACACCTAGTGAAGCTGCATTGCTCCACAGATATGTAAACGGTTACTAAAGTAGTGAATAAGCAATAACTTCAACATATTATGCACACTGTAGGAAAATGAGATATTAGTTGAGTACCATCCTCAAATAATAACCACAATCCTTGAGAGGGTGAACCCTCAAAGTCACTACATTAACCTGGGCTCAACCCCAGAGTAGCTATTGCACAGGGCAGACAGGCCTACCTTAGCAGTAATGTATAAAGTATTTGCGCAGTATTCAAATAGTAATAAAGTCAAAACACACTGCAAGAACAATTTCAAACCATTTTAAAGAACTAGAGTACATTTTAATAAATAAAACAATAAAACAAAAAAGAAATCTGGTAAAGGAAACCAAAATTATGAATTAACAAAATGTAAGGTTGAAAATAGCAGCAAGAAGCATTAAACACCAACCATGGTCATCTGGTTCAACCTGACCACTATCGAGGTGCAAGTTAAGGCTGAACACAATGGGGTGCGGGTTGGATACAGAAACCAGGTGAAACCAAAATGGAAGTTTCACCCTTGGTTTAAAGGCTCAATATAGAGTTTGGGGGAGAGGGTAGACCATAGCACAATATCCATTGCAGCAGGACCTCCAGCTTACACCTTAGGGGCCCTGACAGGCACATAATCACGCCCTTTACGGTCTTGTCAAATCTCTGGACCAGCCGATTTGTTTAGGGGTAGTATGGTATGAAAACTTGTAGGTTACCACACACTCATTTTTAGATGGCAGACATGAAGTTGGTTCCCCTGTCTGACTAACCCCCTTGGGGGGGAAACCCACCTGGGTAAAGATCCCCATTTGTGTCCTGACTACCACCAGCACTGTCTTTAGAAGTATGACCTGAGGGTAGCTTGTCACATGGTCCATCAAGGCCAACTCATAAACCTGTCACCTAAGGCTGTCTTGGGGTCCACAGTTCCAATAACATCAACTACCACCCTCTCACAGGGTGTTAAAACCATGGGGAAAGATCACAGGTGTCCTTACACTTTACCCCAACTATTGGCTTAGCAGGTGACACAGGAACACAGAACCTACCTGACACATGTGATTTAGCCCTCAGCAGGGGCCAGAAAATGTGAGAGGTAAGGCAGTCAAAGATTTTGCTGTCTCACTCCAGATGTCCTGCAAAGGAGCTAGCTCCAGTAGGTAGGCCCTATTACACAGATGGACCACCAATACTCTGGCTCAGGGACATTAAGCTTACTATATAGAAGATAATTCTCCCAATCAATGTGGTACTCACCAGAGGTGTAGCCAAAGGTTTGGACATCATCCTGCTGCTCTAGGCCCTCAAAAAAGGGGCACTCTCTCTGCACCTTGCAGAACACTGCCTTGCCCCTCCTCTTACTGGCAGGCACTTGGACCTCTGTTTAGGCTCCAGGTCATTTTGACTCCCAGATGGGCTACCATAGACAGCATCCAAACACAAAGATATGTAGGAGGCTGGACTGGCTTGTAGTGAGTACCAAGGGGTACTTACACCTTGCACCAGGCCCAGGTATCCCTTATTAGTGTATAGGGTGTCTAGCAGCTTAGGCTGATAGATAATGGTAGCTTAGCAGAGCAGCTTAGGCTGAACTAGGAGACGAGTGAAGCTCCTACAGTACCACTAGTGTCATATGCTCAATATCATAAGAAAACACAATACACAGATATACTAAAAATAAAGGTACTTTATTTTTATGACAATATGCCAAAGTATCTCAGTGAGTACCCTCAGTATGAGGATAGCAAATATACACAAGATATATGTACACAATACCCAAAAAATATGCAGTATAGTATTAGAAAACAGTGCAAACAATGTATAGTTACAATAGGATGCAATGGGGACACATAGGGATAGGGGCAACACAAACCATATACTCCAAAAGTGGAATGCGAACCACAAATGGACCCCAAACCTATGTGACCTTGTAGAGGGTCGCTGGCACTGTAAGAAAACAGTGAGGGTTAGAAAAATAGCCCACCCCAAGACCCTGAAAAGTAAGTGCAAAGTGCACTAAAGTTCCCCAAAGAGCACAGAAGTCGTGATAGGGGAATTCTGCAGCAAAGACCAAAACCAGCAATGCAACAACGATGGATTTCCAGACGAGGGTACCTGTGGAACAAGGGGACCAAGTCCAACAGTCACGACCAAGTCGAGAGTGGGCAGATGCCCAGGAAATGCCAGCTGTGGGTGCAAAGAAACTGCTACTGGACAGTAGAAGCTGAGGATTCGGCAGGAACGACAAGGGCTAGAAATGTCCTCTTAGGAGGATGGATGTCCCACGCCGTGGAGAGTTGTGCAGAAGTGTTTTCCTGAAGAAAGACCGCAAACAAGCCTTGCTAGCTGCAAGTCGTGCAGTTAGGGTTTTTGGATGCTGCTGTGGCCCAGGAGGGACCAGGATGTCGCCAATTGCGTCAGGGGACAGAAGGGGCACCCAGAAGGACAAGGAACCCTCTCAAAAGCAGGCAGCACCCGCAGAAGTGCCAGAACAGGCACTACGAAGAGGAGTGAAGCAGTGCTCACCCGAAGTTGCACAAAGGAGTCCCACGCCGCCGGAGGACAACTCAGGAGGTCGTGCAATGTAGGTTAGAGTGCCGTGGACCCAGGCTTGGCTGTGCACAAAGGATTTCTGCCAGAAGTGCACAGAGGCCGGAGTAGCTGCAAAAGACACGGTTGCCAGCAATGCAGTCTGGCGTGGGGAGGCAAGGACTTACCTCCACCAAACTTGGACTGAAGAGTCACTGGACTGTGGGAGTCACTTGGACAGAGTTGCTGGATTCAAGGGACCTCGCTCGTTGTGCTGAGAGGAGACCCAGGGGACCGGTGATGCAGTTCTTTGGTGCCTGCGGTAGCAGGGGGAAGATTCCGTCGACCCACGGGAGATTTCTTCGGAGCTTCTAGTGCAGAGAGGAGGCAGACTACCCCCACAGCATGCACCACCAGGAAAGCAGTCGAGAAGGCGGCAGGATCAGCGTTACAGAGTTGCAGTAGTCGTCTTCGCTACTTTGTTGCAGTTTTGCAGGCTTCCAGCGCGGTCAGCAGTCGATTCCTTGGCAGAAGGTGAAGAGAGAGATGCAGAGGAACTCTGATGAGCTCTTGCATTCGTTATCTAAGGAATTCCCCAAAGCAGAGACCCTAAATAGCCAGAAAAGAGGGTTTGGCTACTTAGGAGAGAAGATAGGCTAGCAACACCTGAAGGAGCCTATCAGAAGGAGTCTCTGACGTCACCTGCTGGCCCTGGCCACTCAGAGCAGTCCAGTGTGCCAGCAGCACCTCTGTTTCCAAGATGGCAGAGGTCTGGAGCACACTGGAGGAGCTCTGGGCACCTCCCAGGGGAGGTGCAGGTCAGGGGAGTGGTCACTCCCCTTTCCTTTGTCCAGTTTCGCGCCAGAGCAGGGCTGAGGGGTCCCTGAACCGGTGTAGACTGTCTTATGCAGAAATGGGCACCATGTGTGCCCATGAAAGCATTTCCAGAGGCTGGGGGAGGCTTCTCCTCCCCTGCCTTCACACCATTTTCCAAAGGGAGAGGGTGTAACACCCTCTCTCTGAGGAAGTCCTTTGTTCTGCCTTCCTGGGCCAAGCCTGGCTGGACCCCAGGAGGGCAGAAACCTGTCTGAGGGGTTGGCAGCAGCAGCAGCTGCAGTGAAACCCCTGAAAAGGCAGTTTGGCAGTACCTGAGTCTGTGCTTCAGACCCGTGGGATCATGGGATTGTGTCAACAATGCCAGGATGGCATAGAGGGGGCAATTCCATGATCATAGACATGTTACATGGCCATATTCGGAGTTACCATTGTGAAGCTACACATAGGTAGTGACCTATATGTAGTGCACGCGTGTAATGGTGTCCCCGCACTCACAAAGTCCGGGGAATTGGCCCTGAACAATGTGGGGGCACCTTGGCTAGTGCCAGGGTGCCCACACACTAAGTAACTTAGCACCCAACCTTTACCAGGTAAAGGTTAGACTTATAGGTGACTTGTAAGTTACTTAAGTGCAGTGTAAAATGGCTGTGAAATAACGTGGACGTTATTTCACTCAGGCTGCAGTGGCAGGCCTGTGTAAGAATTGTCAGAGCTCCCTATGCGTGGCAAAAGAAATGCTGCAGCCCATAGGGATCTCCTGGAACCCCAATACCCTGGGTACCTCAGTGCCATATACTAGGGACTTATAAGGGTGTTCCAGTATGCCAATGTAAATTGGTAAAATTGGTCACTAGCCTGTTAGTGACAATTTGAAAGAAATGAGAGAGCATAACCACTGAGGTTCTGATCAGCAGAGCCTCAGTGAGACAGTTAGTCATAACACAGGTAACACATACAGGGCACACTTATGAGCACTGGGGCCCTGGCTGGCAGGGTCCCAGTGACACATACAACTAAAACAACATATATACAGTGAAATATGGGGGTAACATGCCAGGCAAAATGGTACTTTCCTACACAACCCCCCCCCAAACGAAGGACAATAAGACTAGCCATGAGCTGATGAGTCGTCATTGTCTAAGTGGAAATATCTGGAGAGTCCATCTGCATTGGAGTGGGTACTCCCAGGTCTATGTTCCACTGTATAGTCCATTCCCTGTAGGGATATAGACCACCTCAACAATTTAGGATTTTCGCCTTTCATTTGTTTTAGCCAAAGTAGAGTTTTGTGGTCTGTCTGAACAATGAAGTGAGTGCCAAACAGGTATGGCCTCAACTTCTTCAGTGCCCAGACCACAGCAAAGGCCTCCCTCTCTATGGCAGACCAAAGCTTTTCTCTAGGGGTCAACCTCCTGCTGATAAAAGCAACAGGTTGATCCTGGCCCTCAGAATTAAGTTGTGAAAGGACTGCCCCTACCCCTAATTCAGATGCATCAGTTTGGACAATGATTTTTTGGGAGTAACAGGGGCTTTTCAGGACAGGTGCAGAGCACATGGCCTGCTTCAGCTCCTCAAAAGCTTTCTGACAGCTAGCTGTCCACAATACCTTTTTAGGCATTTTCTTGGAGGTGAGGTCATTAAGAGGGGCTGCAATGGAGCCATAGTTCTTTATGAACCTCCTGTAATACCCAGTGAGGCCTAAGAAGGCTCTCCCCTGGGTCTGAGTTGTAGGGGGAACCCAATCTATAATAGTTTGGATTTTACCCTGAAGTGGTGCAATCTGTTCTCCACCTACCAAGTGTCCCAGATAAACCACCTTCCCCTGCCCTATCTGGCACTTTGAAGCCTTGATAGTGAGGCCTGCCTTTTGCAGGGCCTCTAAAACTTTCCATAGTTGGACCAGGTGATCATCCCAGCTGGAGCTAAAGACAGCTATATCATCTAGATATGCTGCACTAAAAGCTTCCAGCCCTTGCAGGACTATGTTCACCAACCTTTGAAAAGTGGCAGGTGCATTTTTCTATCCAAAAGGCATTACTGTGAATTGGTAATGGCCTCCAATGGTTTAAAATGCAGTTTTTGCTTTTGCATCTTCTGATAATTTGATCTGCCAATACCCTGCAGTCAAATCAAAAGTGCTTAGATACTTGGCAGATGCCAGTGTATATACGAGCTCATCTGCCCTGAGTATAGGGTGAGCATCAGTTTTGGTTACTTGGTTGAGACCTCTATAGTCTACACAAAACCGCATTTCCTTCTTTCCATCTTTGGAATGAGGTTTTAGTACAAGTACCACAGGAGAGGCCCATGGACTTTCAGAGTGCTCAACCACTCCCAGTTCTAACATTTTCTGCACCTCTTGTTTTATGCAGTCTCTGACATGGTCAGGCTGCCTATAGATCTTACTTTTGACAGGCAAGCTGTCTCCAGTATCTATAGTGTGCTCACACCAAGAAGTGGTGCCTGGCACAGTAGAGAAGAGTTCAGAAAACTGACCCAGGAGATTTATGCAGTGGTCTTTCTGCTCAGCAGTAAGACAATCTGCCAGTACTACCCCTTCCACCAGAGCATCTTGTTCTGTGGAAGAGAAGAGATCAGGGAGAGGGTCACTCTCTTCTTCCTGTCCCTCATCTGTTGCCATGAGAAGGGTGAGATCAGCCCTGTCATAGTAGGGTTTTAGGCGATTGGCATGGAGCACCCTAAGGGGACTCCTGGCAGTGCCTAAGTCAACTAAGTCGGTGACTTCACCCTTTTTCTTAACAATTGTGTGGGGTCCACTCCATTTATCTTGGAGTGCTCTTGGGGCCACAGGCTCCAAGACCCACACTTTCTGCCCTGGTTGGTACTGAACCAAAACAGCCTTCTGCTCATGCCATTGCTTTTGGAGCTCTTGGCTGGCCTGAAGGTTTTTACTGGCCTTTTTCATGTACTCAGCCATCCTTGATCTGAGGCCAAGTACATAGTCCACTATGTCTTGCTTTGGAGCTTTTAAAGGTTGTTCCCAACCCTCCTTAACAAGTGTTAGAGGACCTCTCACAGGGTGTCCAAATAGGAGTTCAAAGGGGCTGAAGCCCACTCCTTTTTGGGGTACCTCCCTGTAAGCAAAAAGGAGGCAAGGTAATAGGATATCCCATCACCTGCGGAGTTTTTCAGGGAGTCCCATAATCATGCCTTTGAGAGTTTTGTTAAATCTCTCCACCAGTCCATTTGTTTGTGGATGATAGGGTGTAGTGAACTTGTATGTAACACCACACTCCTTCCACATGGCCTTTAAGTAAGCAGACATGAAATTGCTTCCTCTGTCTGATACCACCTCTTTTGGGAAGCCCACCCTGGAAAAGATTCCCAGGAGGGCCTTTGCCACTGCAGGAGCTGTAGTGGTCCTTAGAGGAATTGCTTCAGGATATCTGGTGGCATGGTCCACTACCACCAAGATAAACCTATTGCCTGAAGCAGTAGGAGGGTCAAGGGGGCCAACTATGTCAACCCCTACCCTTTCAAAGGGAACCCCAACCACAGGCAGTGGAATAAGGGGTGCCTTTGGAGTGCCACCTGTCTTGCCACTGGATTGACAGGTTTCACAGGACTTACAAAATTCTTTTGTGTCCTCTGACATTCTAGGCCAATGAAACAAGGGAACAAGCCTGTCCCAAGTTTTCATTTGCCCCAAATGTCCAGCTAAGGGAATGTTGTGGGCTAGAGTTAGGAGGAACTTTCGGTACTCCTGAGGAATCACCAATCTCGTGGCAGCTCCAGGTTTTGGATCCCTTGCTTCAGTGTACAAGAGGTTGTCCTCCCAGTAAACTCTGTGAGAGTCACTGACATCCCCTTTTGCTTGTTTGACAGCTTGCTGCCTTAGACCCTCTAGTGTGGGACAGGTTTGCTGTGCCACACTCAGCTCCTCCCTGGCAGGCCCCCCTTCACCCAAAAGCTCAGCAGTGTCTGCTTCCAGCTCCTCTGGTGTAGGTTCTGCACAGGGTGGAAATTCTTTTTCCTCAGAAGAAGAATCCACTGTAGAGGGAGGGATAGTAGGTAGTGCTTTACTTCTACTAGCCCTAGCTTTAGGGAGCACTTGGTCCATTCTTCCAGGATCCAAGTCACCCGGTCCTTTTTGCTTTTTGGCCTGAGCCGTTGTCAAAGCAAAAATATGCCCTGGAATGCCCAGCATTGCTGCATGGGCCTCCAACTCCACATCTGACCAAGCTGATGTCTCTAAATAATTGCCAAGTAGACAGTCTACAGGTAAATCTGAGGCAACCACAACTTTCTTTGGACCAGTAACCCCCCCCCCCCCCAGTTGAGATTTACAACAGCCATGGGGTGGCTAAGTGTGTTGTTGTGAGCATCGGTTACTTGGTACTGGTGACCAAGTAGGTGTTGTTCAGGGTGGACCAGTTTCTCTATTACCATTGTAACACTGACACCTGTGTCCCTGTAGGCCTGAACCTCAACACCATTTATTAGGGGTAGTTGCTTGTACTTATCCATGTTAAGGGAACAAGCAACTAAGGTGGCTAAATCAATAGCCCCCTCAGAGACTAACACAGCCTCTGTGGTCTCCCTAACAAGACCAACCCCAACTAAATTACCAAAAGTGAGCCCAGCTACTCCCTTGGATTGGCTATTAGTAGGTTTGCTCCTACCACCACTGCTATTACTAGGGGCACTAGGTGTAGCAGCAGGGGTTGTAGCTGTGGGAGGCTTGGTGCTTTTCTTTGGACAACTGGGATCTGTTGTCCAATGGCCTTTTATTTTACATAAATAGCACCATGGTTTCTTTTCTTTGTTTTGATTTGAAGAGGATTTGGACCCACCACCCCCACCAGAGTATTTTTGTGGGCCTGATGAAGACTCATTTTTACATTTGTCCCCACCCTTGTCAGAAGACTTACCATCCTTCTTCTTGCCATCTTTGTCACCCCCTGTATGAACTTTTCTGTTCACCCTTGTTCTGACCCATTTGTCTGCCTTCTTTCCCAATTCTTGGGGAGAGGTCAGATCAGAGTCCACCCGGTACTGGTGCAACAAATCAGACACACAGTTATTAAGTATATGCTGTCTCAGGATTAAGTTATACAGGCTTTCATAATCAGTAACTTTACTGCCATGTAACCACCCCTCCAAGGCCTTCACTGAATGGTCAACAAAGTCTACCCAATCTTGTGAAGACTCCTTTTTGGTTTCTCTGAACTTCATCCTGTACTGTTCAGTGGTTAAGCCATAACCATCTAGGAGTGCATTCTTAAGAACTGCAAAATTATTGGCATCACTTTCTTTCACAGTAAGGAGCCTATCCCTACCCTTTCCACTAAATGATAGCCATAGGATAGCAGCCCACTGCCTTTGAGGGACATCCTGTACAACACAGGCCCTATGTCATCCCCCTCCTTATAAGGGGGAACTATCTTGTGCAGATTCCTAGAATCATGCTCTTTTGCAGGATGACTATGGGGAATACTGCTGCTGCCACCATGGGTTTCTAAACCCAGTTTCTGTCTTTCTCTTTCCACTTCTAAGGACTGCCTATCCAAATCCAGCTGTTGCTTCTTGAGCTTCAGTCTGATTTGTTCCACTCTCAATCTATTGAGCTCCCTTTCTAACACTCTGTCATCAGGGTGGGGGGTGGGTCATTCCTTGAAACAGAAGTATGGTGAGAATGAACAGAAGGAGACCTGTCCCTAACAGATGGCACCCTAACAGCTTGGCTAACAGAAACAGCACTTCTACTATGATGAGAAGGGATACTTTTACTGTGATGTGAGACAACACTATCAGTATGGTGTGACTCTACATTAGTACCAGCTATGCTAGGTGGCTTGCTAGGGGGCAGGCTGGAAATCTTCCCTCCCACATCTTTTGCTAGGGGTGCCCCAGAATCAGAGTGGGAACCATCAGCTAATTTTTCACCAGAGGTGCCACCTCTGGCTTTTTTCTTGTTCAACAAGCATGTTAACCAACAGTTCTCTAGAGGGATTCTTCCTTACACTTAAACCTCTTTCTATGCAGAGACTCCTTGCTCCTTTCCAGCTAAGGTGATCATAAGCAAGTTTGGACAGATCAATAGTTTGGCCTGTGCCAGACATTTTAGAAAGTGTTTAAGGGATAGAAAAAGTGAGAAAAAAGTTTTTCAGAACTTTTGGAAAAACAGAAAAAAAACGTTTAAAACTTTTAAAGAACTTTTTAGAAAGTTAATGGTACTTTTCAGCACTTTAGAAAAGAAGTGAGAAAAGAAATGCAAAACTTTTTGGTTAGGTGTACATACACTGAACTTGTTTTGTATATTTTTATCTTATGAAAAGTACAATGACAAAAGAGGTAAGTAGTTACAAAGTACTTATCCCACCGCTGCACAACCAATGTAGGAGGCTGGACTGGCTTGTAGTGAGTACCAAGGGGTACTTACACCTTGCAACAGGCCCAGGTATCCCTTATTAGTGTATAGGGTGTCTAGCAGCTTAGGCTGATAGATAATGGTAGCTTAGCAGAGCAGCTTAGGCTGAACTAGGAGACGAGTGAAGCTCCTACAGTACCACTAGTGTCATATGCACAATATCATAAGAAAACACAATACACAGATATACTAAAAATAAAGGTACTTTATTTTTATGACAATATGCCAAAGTATCTCAGTGAGTACCCTCAGTATGAGGATAGCAAATATACACAAGATATATGTACACAATACCAAAAAAATATGCAGTATAGTATTAGAAAACAGTGCAAACAATGTATAGTTACAATAGGATGCAATGGGGACACATAGGGATAGGGGCAACACAAACCATATACTCCAAAAGTGGAATGCGAACCACGAATGGACCCCAAACATATGTGACCTTGTAGAGGGTCGCTGGGACTGTAAGAAAACAGTGAGGGTTAGAAAAATAGCCCAACCCAAGACCCTGAAAAGTAAGTGCAAAGTGCACTAAAGTTCCCCAAAGAGCACAGAAGTCGTGATAGGGGAATTCTGCAGGAAAGACCAAAACCAGCAATGCAACAACGATGGATTTCCAGACGAGGGTACCTGTGGAACAAGGGGACCAAGTCCAAAAGTCACGACCAAGTCGAGAGTGGGCAGATGCCCAGGAAATGCCAGCTGTGGGTGCAAAGAAGCTGCTACTGGACAGTAGAAGCTGAGGATTCTGTAGGAACGACAAGGGCTAGAAACTTCCCCTTTGGAGGATGGATGTCCCATGCCGTGGAAAGTCGTGCAGAGGTGTTTTCCTGAAGAAAGACTGCAAACAAGCCTTGCTAGCTGCAAGTTGTGCAGTTAGGGTTTTTGGATGCTGCTGTGGCCCAGGAGGGACCAGAATGTCGCCAATTGCGTCAGGGGACAGAGGGGGTGCCCAGCAGGACAAAGAGCCCTCTCAGAAGCAGGCAGCACCCGCAGAAGTACCAGAAAAGGCACTATGAAGAGGAGTGAAACAGTGCTCACCCGAAGTTGCACAAAGGAGTCCCACGCCGCCAGAGGACAACTCAGGAGGTCGTGCAATGCAGGTTAGAGTGCCGTGGACCCAGGCTTGACTGTGCACAAAGGATTTCCGCCGGAAGTGCACAGAGGCCGGAGTAGCTGCAAAAGACACGGTTCCCAGCAATGAAGTCTGGCGTGGGGAGGCAAGGACTTACCTCCACCAAACTTGGACTGAAGAGTCACTGGACTGTGGGAGTCACTTGGACAGAGTTTCTATATTCAAGGGACCTCGCTCGTTGTGCTGAGAGGAGACCCAGGGGACCGGTGATGCAGTTCTTTGGTGCCTGCGGTAGCAGGGGGAAGATTCCGTCGACCTATGGGAGATTTCTTCGGAGCTTCTAGTGCAGAGAGGAGGCAGACTACCCCCACAGCATGCACCACCAGGAAAGCAGTTGAGAAGGCGGCAGGATCAGCGTTACAGAGTTGCAATAGTCGTCTTCGCTACTTTGTTGCAGTTTTGCAGGCTTCCAGCGCGGTCAGCAGTCGATTCCTTGGCAGAAGGTGAAGAGAGAGATGCAGAGGAACTCTGATGAGCTCTTGCATTCGTTATCTAAGGAATTCCCCAAATTAGAGACCCTAAATAGCCAGAAAAGAGGGTTTGGCTACTTAGGAGAGAAGATAGGCTAGCAACACCTGAAGGAACCTATCAAAAGGAGTCTCTGATGTCACCTGCTGGCCCTGGCCACTCAGAGCAGTCCAGTGTGCCAGCAGCACCTCTGTTTCCAAGATGGCAGAGGTCTGGAGCACACTGGAGGAGCTCTGGGCACCTCCCAGGGGAGGTGCAGGTCAGGGGAGTGGTCACTCCCCTTTCCTTTGTCCAGTTTCGCGCCAGAGCAGGGCTGAGGGGTCCCTGAACCGGTGTAGACTGTCTTATGCAGAAATGGGCACCATGTGTGCCCATGAAAGCATTTCCAGAGGCTGGGGAGGCTTCTCCTCCCCTGCCTTCACACCATTTTCCAAAGGGAGAGGGTGTAAGACCCTCTCTCTGAGGAAGTCCTTTGTTCTGCCTTCCTGGGCCAAGCCTGGCTGGACCCCAGGAGGGCAGAAACCTGTCTGAGGGGTTGGCAGCAGCAGCAGCTGCAGTGAAACCCCTGAAAAGGCAGTTTGGCAGTACCTGAGTCTGTGCTTCAGACCCGTGGGATCATGGGATTGTGTCAACAATGCCAGGATGGCATAGAGGGGGCAATTCCATGATCATAGACATGTTACATGGCCATATTCGGAGTTACCATTGTGAAGCTACACATAGGTAGTGACCTATATGTAGTGCACGCGTGTAATGGTGTCCCCGCACTCACAAAGTCTGGGGAATTGGCCCTGAACAATGTGGGGGCACCTTGGCTAGTGCCAGGGTGCCCACACACTAAGTAACTTAGCACCCAACCTTTACCAGGTAAAGGTTAGATATAAAGGCGACTTATAAGTTACTTAAGTGCAGTGTAAAATGGCTGTGAAATAACGTGGACGTTATTTCACTCAGGCTGCAGTGGCAGGCCTGTGGAAGAAGTGTCAGAGCTCCCTATGGGTGGCAAAAGAAATGCTGCAGCCCATAGGGATCTCCTGGAACCCCAATACCCTGGGTACCTCAGTACCATATACTAGGGAATTATAAGGGTGTTCCAGTATGCCAATGTAAATTGGTAAAATTGGTCACTAGCCTGTTAGTGACAATTTGAAAGAAATGAGAGAGCATAACCACTGAGGTTCTGATCAGCAGAGCCTCAGTGAGACAGTTAGTCATAACACAGGTAACACATACAGGGCACACTTATGAGCACTGGGGCCCTGGCTGGCAGGGTCCCAGTGACACATACAACTAAAACAACATATATACAGTGAAATATGGGGCAAGATGGTACTTTCCTACAGATATGGGACACAGTGACAATACGGAATACTATTTTCTCTTCTGTGTTGGTTACCCTAGACTATGAAACCAGATCCAATTTTTCTGTATAAAGAAGCCTCACCTACATAATGTGGCATGCTTATTACCTCACCTGGTAAGATGATACTTCCAGGGTGGAAACAACCTCCGCTTTGTGAGGGAGTTCTTTGATAAAGTATGACAGACGGGTAGAGAATGTATCCAGATATTAAAAACACCTTACGATAAAGCTGGTGGAATTCCCTTTATTGGTAGTTACTGGGTGTAAGCCAATTTCATCATCTTTAAAGGAGTGAGCACAAGTACTAACTAGCACACTTGTTAGTAGTAGTAACATGTGTGGAGTTCTAAAGTCAATAAAAATGTATTCTGAAAACAGGAGGGTGAAAGCAAAGAATTTGGGGAAGACCCTGCGGAAATGCGAAGTCCCACAGAAAGTATGTCTCATGAGGAAGATTATGCTATCTATCTGCACATCATTAGTGGAGGTGGCATGCACAATTCATACTCTTTACACACTGTCACTCATATTTCATTACACTGTCAATCAAATTACAAATCAAAACATCTTATTTACCCATTTTCCCAGCTGGCATAGGATGGATTGTATGTAAACACACCAGACTTTGTGGATTATGAAATCTCAGTCTATAATCATTGGTGGCAGTGGGCACGAGTTATGTAAATTTATGCTGCAAATTATTAGGCATTGTCGTTACCATTTCAATTCTGAAAAATCTGTTGCTTACTCAGTTTCTTTGTGATGGTCTGCATGCTCACTGTATAGACACACTCATACATATATCAACGAATGCTGTAGTTGATAGGTCCTATGCTCTCATGCACTCAAACTGGTCTTGTGGGCTTTGATTATTTTAAAGAAATGACTTTGTTTCCAATAGCATATTTGTCCTGGCAGATGGGATATTCAGGTCAAAATGGCATGCCTGATCCTCCAACCTCCCCCATCTTACTTTGTCAAGAAGCAGGTCCCATCATTGCATCTCGCATTCCATCCAAGAGCTATATCCAAAGCTTGTATTCTCCCGGGCATTTCTATTAATAGATCCTATTGGTTACCATTTAATTCAGAGGTGGATGCTGTCATTAGTGCACATGCACAATAATGTTGCATACCAGGTACTCATGGGTATTGTCCATGCACCTGTAACTTTCGTAAGAGGGAAGCTCTCCATAGTTTACTAAGCCCGTTGTTGTCTGTGGTAAATGCACCCAGCCACTGAAGAGAAGAAGAAAACACTACTATTCAAACCTCTATCCAGCATAAAGGGTCATTTATTCCATTATTCATTATGTGGCACTGGCATGTGTTTAGACTGGCACCTCTGAGTGACGAGTTTAATAAGCACAGTATTGGGGTGATAATGATGGCGGCCGTTCCATGACCGCCAGCAGGCCGGCGGAGAAGACTGCCAAATTATGACCATGGCAGTATTCCCAACAACGATGAGTACATACAATTAGCTGTCACTGTCGCATAATGGCAACGTCATGACGCACACACAACAGACACATCCAAAATGGGTGGCGAGAGTGACACATACACCTACACTGACACACAGCCATATATACACACGCACTACCAAAACACATACAGAGCCGCAGACACACAGCACCAGCACTGTCAAACATAACAACACACAACACCAGAAAACTACACAACTACACAACAACCGCTACACCTCAAATGCACCATCAATATGCCACAACTCACACCTCCACCTGACAATACATATATACAACACAACATAACAACACTATTGTAACCAAGACATACAGTCACACAGTCATACAACGAGGAATACGTCACACCACGCAAACACACCACACAGTGGTTCAGACATACCAATCACCACACACATGCACACACACAGTAGAACCCCACAAGGGCGCACCATGCTCCAAATCACAACACCCAACACAATGACCCACACACACACATGCCCAACACACTATACCCAGCCATCACTGCAGGAGAAATGTAAAGCATACACCCACACAAGCAGCTCATACACACCAGGTAGCACAACCACCACACACACATAACACACTCACACACAATATGAAGCAGGCAAGACCACAACAGCCATGAGGAATGAAAGGCAGGACAAAGATAATAATGTTGGAACCAAGAACTGGCTGGCCATGTATGTATATGAATAGTATAAAAAATATGTTAGATAGCAGTATTTACAAATATAAAGGACCTTGGGCCAGTCCCAAAGTATGAAGTGCAACATGTACAAGTGGCATGTCGGACTGCCCCAACTTGACTCCTGACTGCTAAATTACCTCCATGGCTAGGGGCACAAAGGGGGCAGGCGGCACCTCAGGGATGAAGGGGGGTGCGGTGGTGGGGGTTTTGATCTAGGTTTGGGAGGGGACTTTGGGATTGGGCTTGTGAGGTGGGGGCTTCGGACGTGGCTTAGGGGAGGGCTGGGAACACTTAGGAGGGGTAGAGTTCTTGGTGGAGGAGGGGCATGGGTACTTGCATGGGGCAGGGGAGGACTTTAGGCGGTAGAGCTGGACTTGGGGAGGGAACTGCATTTTTGGGGGTCACACAGGGTGGGAGAGGAGTAGGAAAAAGGTTCAACTCCGAGAGGAAAAACTTCTTAGACACATGGGGACGGTCATGGAAAAAGGGTTTGGGAGTGGAGGGAGATGGAGTGCTTGTAGGAGGTGTTTTGGTGGATGTTTTGGGTGCAGGTGTGTGTGAAGAATGCTTGTGTGTGCTGGATGTCTGTTGGGTGGGTGAGTGTGAGAGTTTATGTGTCTTGGGAGGAGGGGGTAGAGGAGCTGAGAGATGCCAGTCTGTTGGGATGGTGACTGCAGGTATGGTGAATGTGCTGCATGTAGATGTGTCAGAGGTTGTGGGGCCTGCAGATGTGGTGACCGGAGTGGATGTCTTCGGGTTTGCTATTGTGCTGACTGTGGGTAGGACTGGAGTCTGGCTGCATCTGTGAATGTTGGTGTGGTTTCTGCAGGTGTCAGGTGCAGTGTATGTGAAGGTGGGGGTGGGGGTGGTGGTGGTGGGGGAGTCTATGCAGGTAGTGGCTGTTGGTGTATCTGCAGGTGGGTGTTGTCTGTGTGCATGCTGGCAGTGGGTCTTGTGGTGCTAGTGGTTGATTGTGGTATCCTTGTCTGTTGAGGTGAATGGATGCTTGTCTGTCTGTGAGCTCTGGCTGGGATGGGGAAGAGGAGTGTGGGATTGAGTAGAGGAAGATGGAGGGGAGACAGAAGACAAAGGGTAACTGACTGCCATCAGTGCGGAGGCCAGAGTCTGAAAGGATCTCTGTAGGCCATCCAGTACGACTGTGAATGCCCTACAAGAATGCATTGTTCTGTTGGACTTGAGCTGCAAGTCCCTGGCTGCCATTCACCATGGTAGCCTGACCCACAGAGATCAACTTCAGGAGGTCAATAGACTCATCATTGAGGGCAGCAGGGCTGACAGGGACATAGGCCAATAGCCTCCTCATTGAGGGCAGCAGGGCTGACAAGCAGGGGCACCTGCGGCAAAGAAGACACCCACCCTTCTGGGTGAGCAGGCACAGACAACTGGGTGGGGAGCTACCAGGTCGTAGTAAGGGGGTGGCGGACAAAGATGGTGCAGGGGTGGTCCCAGATGGGTCTGCCACCACCAGGGAGTGTCCACTGGAGGAGGATTCAAAAGATGATGATGATGTTCCTGTCTCCCCTGTGGCACTACCCTGACCCTCCAGGCCACTGGGTTCCTCGCTGTCACTGGTTGCACCACTCTGGGTCCTGTGACCAGCAGCAACCCCACTCGCCTTTGCCCTGTCTCCTTCATCTGCAGATGCTGATGCACACGAATAGAGAGAAAGGGAGGGAAAGACAGAGAGGGAAAGAAAGGGTTATCACATTCCTTACATACACACATGGAAACATGCAGCACTCCAGGTGAACAGCTCCAGGCTAGGCTATCTCCGTTGGCATTACACATATCCTACATCATGTCACATCAAGTTAATACTATCTACCCCTTTAGGTCATCCCTCTCACCCACATCAAACTTCTTGATTAATCCATCTGTACACCTGTAAAGCCATGTCTACAATCTTCTCATGCCCTTGCAGAAGTAGATATATCACGCACATTCCTGATCCTATCTCACTATACTCCTTATCTCTAATGTCCCTCGAAAGCGTTGACTATACAATTCACATCCTAAACAGCACATGCCATACTTAGCACATTGATGGCTGCCCCCACACATACATTCCAACAGGGGTACCTTAACTGATCAAGCCACAACAAGTGGAACTCCCATACAGGTGACAACTGACGTGTAGAAAACTTGTCTGGAGAACAGCCATGGCATGACATTCAAACAATCACAGAGGAATATCTGCACACATTAAACACAGGTACACCACATCACTTCATTATTTCATGTCCAGCTACAATGGTCCACATATCACCCATTACACATTCATTGCCAATTACTGAGTGTGGTGTCACAACAACTACACCACAGACAGCCACTATAGACATCATAGGCCACCTACCATTGCACCTGACATGCAGTCAAAGTTCCAGGACTTGGCAACATGAGTACACCTATATCACCCACACCATTCCTGACATATGATTACATGTACCTAACTCAAGACTACACAAATGTCACACGAAAAATACATATGCACATGATTTACACATGGCCCAACATGACTGCCGGTGCTTTAAAAACATCTTCCATCAAATCATATACCTGCTTTCAACATAGTGGTGCAACCAGACCATTACTTCATGATCACATAAGTGATGCAATACATACTCCTCACCTGACTGGACACATCAGCTAGGCCCAAGGTATCATAGATTGTCCTATTCCACATGGTATGCCCCCAATTAAACATTGAGACATGATGTAGGCAGCATATTACCAAGGTTACAAAGGATTTGGTAGGCCATTTGCACACATACCATAGATATAATATATTGTATAAGGCTGGCCCCAACAAACCACTAGCTTTCTCTATTACCCACTCATTAGGACAGAGGTGAAATGCCCACATGTCAATCACACGGAAAAACAATTGTTTTACGAATACCCAAAGCAAACCCCCAAAGTAGAATGTACCTTTGTTGCTAACATCACATTCACTATTGAATGGAGATGAATGGATAATAGAATTTCAATGACAAACATAGATATGTACTGGCCTAGACATACCATATTTGTGTTGTACATGAGATGGCAGCATCACATGGAGTCCAGACCTGTACAAATTAAAAGTAATGTTCGGAGCCTGTACCAAATAAATAACTCAACCTCTTGCTACAACAGGTGATCAGCACAGATGGGAGTGGTAAGACACCTTAGAGCCATTGACGGACATATTTAGAGGGATGGTCTGGGATAGGCTAAAAGGGTATGGTGAAACAGCAGCTCACATGCATAGGAATGGCAGGATGTGCAATACATGTGCCATTGACATTAGGGCATTTCCACATGCAGTCAAAATGATGTATTGATACATGATTCCAAAACTCACACAGAGCAAACCATGATGGCTGCTCCCCATCTCATACACTGGCAAGTTGGTACCAACTGATTTCCACTAGTCATGAAACATTCGTCAGCTACTACGTCCTCACTGAAGGTACATTGAGACAGCAAATAGTATTCAACCAGAGCCAAGTACCAGGTAACAGTCAGTATTTACCCTCTTGTGGCTGCTGTGCTGCCCTCAAATGTCCATCCACCTTAGGGTAGGCCACCGCCAAAATGCAGGTCATTAGGGGGGCCATGGATTGATGGTCACCCGTCCCTCATTGGTAGGACATCTCCAGCTTGGCCTCTGCGGTCTTCCGTGCCCAGCGTCTCAGGTCCTCCCAATGCTTGTGACAATGGGTGCTCTTCTGGCTGTGGGTCCCCAGGGTCTGCACTTTATTGGCGATGGGACACCAGATTCTTTTCTTCTGATGGCCATTCATCTGCATGGATGACACAGATAACAGGAGAAAGTCATGTACACTTGCACCTTACCAACAGTAGTTGACACAACTGTAACAGCAAGTAAGCACACATACCCATACTCCCTGCCCACATGCCTGCAAAGTATGCCACATGCATGAATCTACACCAACAACAGTTCACATGGCCAACTCACGATCATTGTTAGAAATGGGGTCTTTGGTTGGCAGTCCGGTTACCCCCTGTCCAAGAAAGGACCCTCACTCTAGTCAGGGTAATAAATAATCACCCTCAGCTAACACCTGCTTACCCACCTGGTAGCTTGGCACGAGCAGTAGGCTTAACTTCAGAGTGCTACGAATAAAGTATTTGTACCAACACACACAGTAACTTAATAAAAACACTACAAAATGACACAGCACAGGTTTAGAAAAATAGAAAATATTCATCTAAACAAAATAAGACCAAAACGACAATAATCCACAATACACAAGTCAAGTTATCAATTAAAAACTAAAAGGAGTCTTCGTGTAATTTTAAACACAACACTAACGCTGTTAGCGTGAAAATGTACCTTGGGTTCGTAAAAAATAACCCGCACAGGTGAGTGTGAATCAAAAAGGGCTTGTGATGCACCGATATCACTTATGAGCGAGACCTTGCATCGTTTCTCCTTTAGTCAAGTCGATATGCATCGTTTCTTCTCTCCGCAGGAGAGCAATGTGTTGATCTGGTCAGCACTGTTTTTACACGCCCACTGGTGATTGCGTCAGAAATCCAGCTGCACGATGATCTGAAAACCACACAGCTCGGGTTGCGATCTCACCAGCCTCCATCAGCGATGCTGCGTGTCATTTCCCAAGCTCCATGCGTCGATCTTCCGGTCGTGTTGCAGACGAGCATCAATTTTCAGCCGCGAAGCCGGCGGCGCGTCGTTTTTTCAGCCGCTGATTGGAGTTGCGCTGGTCTTTTCCCACCTCGGCGGTCGGTGCGTGGATTTCTCACTCTTGGCCTGCCAGCTTCTCCTTTCAGGGTCCCAGGAACTGGATGGGCACCACTTGGAAGAGTAGGAGTCTCTCCAGAGACTCCAGGTGCTGGCAGAGAGAATTCTTTGTTATCCCTGAGACTTCAAACAACAGGAGGCAAGCTCTAAATCAACCCCTTGGGGAGTTCTTCATAGGAAGGAAGGCAAGACAAGGTCCAGTCTTTGTACTCAGGCACAGGCAGAAGCAGCAACTGCAGGAGGGCTCCACAAAGCACAGTCACAGGCAGCATAGCTCTTCTTCCTCTGCTCTTCAGCTCTTCTCCAGGCAGAGGTTCCTCTTGGTTTCCAGAAGTGTTCTAAAGTCTGTGGTTTTGGGTGCCCTTCTTATACCCATTCTGCCCTTTGAAGTAGGCATACATCAAAGCAAAGTATCTCTTGTTTGTGAAATCCTGCCTTGCCCAGGCCAGGCCCCAGACACACACCAGGGGTTGGAGACTGTATGAGGGCAGGCACAGCCCTTTCAGCTGTGAGTGACCACTCCTACCCTCCCTCCTAGCACAGATGGCTCCTCAGGAAATGCAGACTACACCCCAGCTCCCTTTGTGTCACTGTCTAGTGAGAGGTGCAACCAGCCCAACTGTCAAACTGACCCAGACAGGGAATCCACAAACAGGCAGAGTCACAGAAATGGTTTAAGCAAGAAAATGCCCACTTTCTAAAAGTGGCATTTTCAAACACACATTCATAAAATCAACTTTACTAAGAGATGTATTTTAAAATTGTGAGCTCAGAGACCCCAAACGTCTATCCGCTCCCAAAGGGAATCTACACTTTAATCATATTTAAAGGTAGCCCCTATGTTAACCTATAATAGGGACAGGCGTTGCAACAGTGAAAAACGAATTTATCAATATTTCACTGTCAGGACATATAAAACACATCACTATGGCCCTCATTCTGACCTTGGCGGTCTTTTCGCAAGACCGCCGAGTTACCGCCGCGGTAAAGACCGCCGACCGCGGCGGTATGCCGCTGCGCGTATTCCGACCGCTGGGAGCGTTCCGCCGGAATACCGCCAGCAGCCACACTGGCGGTCGGCGGGAAAGTGGAGACTGGTCAACCTCCACCGCCACGCCAGCAGAACACCGCCCCCAGAATTACGACCCACATTTCTGTGTGGCGGTCTTCTGTTGGCGGTCTTCTGTTGGCGGTCACGTCCCTATGGCTCCCGTCGCCTCCCGGAGGACCAACGCACAAGGTAAGTTGATCGTCCGTGAGGGGAGGGGGTGGGGGGGTGTTGTGTGATGTGTGCGTGCATGAGGATGTGGGTGTGAGTGTGTAGAGGGGGTGTGTGAGTGCGTGCATGCGGGCGGGGAGTGCTGCTGTGCCTATGGGCAATGTGTGTAGTTCGGCGGGTGCGCATGTCGGCATGTATGTGTGCGGGTATGTGTCCCCGTTGTGTATGTGTGTGTGTAGGGGGTGTGTATATGTGCATGTTGGGGGTGTGTGCATGTCGGGGTGCGTGTATGTGCATGTCGGGGTGGGGGTGGGGAGGGGGTTCGTACCACCTCTGGGGGGTGGCAGGGGGGTGGAGGGTGTGGGGGGAGGACTCGGGGGGGCAGTGGAGGGTGGGGGAGACCCCTATCAGTGCCAGGGAAGGAATTCCCTGGCCCCGATAGTGCCTACCGCCATGGTTCGCATGGCGGTTCCCGAACGCCAGAAACCGCGGCGGTAAGCAGGGTCATGATACCGTTGGCGGTCTTGGGTCGACCGCCGGACCGGAGTGCGCAGACTCCAGCCCGTCGGTCATGACCGCCGTGGCTGTCGGAGTGGGGAAGTGGCGGTCGGTCGCGGCGGTGACCGCCGCGGTCAGAATGCCATTTTTAATACCGCCGGTCTGTTCGCGGTCCGACCGCCGCCTCTCCGCCGACCGCCAAGGTCAGAATGAGGGCCTATATGTCCTACTTTAACCATACACTGCTCCCTGCCCTCGGGGCTACCTAGGGCCTACCTTAGGGGTGCCTCACATGTAAGGAAAGGGAAGGTTTAGGCCTGGCAAGTGGGTACACTTGCCAAGTCGAATTTACAGTTGAAACTGCACACAGACACTGCAGTGGCAGGTCTGAGCCATGTTTACAGAGCTACTAATGTGCCAGTGCTGCAGGCCCACTAGTAGCATTTGGTTTACAGTCCACGGGCACCTCTAGTGCACTTTACTAGGGACTTACTAGTAAATCAAATATGCCAGTTACGGCTAAACCAATTAACCATACAATTTACACAGAGAGCATGTGTACTTTAGCACTGGTTAGTAGTAGTAAAGTGCTCAGAGATCAAAAGCCAACATCAACAGGTCAGAAAAATAGGAGGCAGGAGGCAAAAAGATTTGGGATGACCCTGCATAAGCAAAACAGTCCAACAGTCGTATACAACACCAATCACACATGGCTGGGGCATTGGATTCACCTGTTCCTCTGGTGCCCATATAGCTGTCCATATAGAGCCTCTTCCAACAGCTTTTACAGCTCTTCCTGTGTGAAGCAGGGACACTATCACCTGCAGAGTGTGCCATGATGGCTCCCAGAGGCACTACACTGCATCTCATGTAGTGGAGGTCTTGCTAGCAATAGTGCCAGGAGTCAAGTGAGCAACACTGCTGAAAATGGTGGTCATGGCCGCCACATACAGGACTGTCACCACTGACGATCATCGACATTGGCCCTAGTCCGTCATAGGCAGCAATGTTAACCTATGACAAGTTACACGTTACCTATGACAAGTTACACAGTGGTTGTGACCGCCTACCGCCATGATGGCTTACTGTCCAACTGTCCAGAACAGTAGGTCAGGCCTGCAATTTTGGGCATATGTACTTAATGCATGTTCTTAAATAAGTGAGTCAGACACCTGATCAAACAGAAATCTCTGTCACCCAATGTAGTGATTTCATGATAGTGCTATGCAATGTGACACAAATGAAGTAATGACTTGATGAGCTTGTATATATGTGGGTAGGTCTAAATAGCTACTCTGAGGTACATAGGAGTCTGATAGAACTCAGTTAATTTAATATGTGTCATCAATGCAGGAGAACACAGTCACCCACACATGTTCACATACATATGTATCACATCTCCTATCCGACTGACATTCCAGCCAATGTGCTGCAATGACGGTGTCTGATGTGCATTTCCATGGTCTGTAATGTTTATGTCAGCACTGCTCCACATCACCTACATATGTGTAGGTGTCTGCAAGTGTACAATGTGCTGCTGTTGTGTGCCAACTGCATGACCTATTGTACATTTTCTCCTCTCAAATTAGATATCCTGCAATGAGGGAAATGAGACAACCACCAGTGTAACATCCACTGGTAGACCTGACAACCATAAAGGGCAGGCATGTCATCCAGACCTACCTTTTGAATTGCCAGACCATCAGGGATCTATGTGGACAGTTGGAACCAGATCTGATGCCAGGCAATTGCAATCCCTATTGCATACCCCCCATCGACAAGTATTGTCAGTGCTACACTTCCTGGCCACTGGCTCAGTCCAGCATACTGTCGCCTTAACAACAGGGATGTCTCAGCCCATGTTCAGTCAGGGTTTGAGGGATGTACTGTTGCTTCCTTACAACACCTGGACAGCTACATTAGATTTCCCAAAAGAGCAGATACATCCAATGTGAAGGGTGACTTTTATCAGATGGGACTGATTCCTCATGTGGTAGGGGCCATTGATGGCACCCATGTATCCCTAGTCCCTCCCACTGTGATTGAACAGGTATATAGGAACAGGAAGAACTACCACTCAATCAATGTGCAGATGGTGTGTCTGGCAGACCAGGATAACTCCCAAGTGACTGCCAAGTTTCCTGGATCAGTGCATGACTTTTGCATTATGCGGAACAGCAATCTCCCAACCATGATGGCACAACTACACGCAGAGAGGGGCGTGGCTGGTTGGTGAGTATGCATTGTTCTGTTTTTAAATGTAATGTGACCTGTCATCACTATCTGCACCATCGCACTACATCAATTGGTTTTGTTCTACCATTGTGTTCACAGGTGACTCTGACCATCCAAACCTTCTTTTTGACACCTGTGAGGTACCAAGCCACGCCAAGAGAACTCTGTTTTAATGTGTCCATTGGGAGGAGCATACTTTTGGCGTCCTGAAGGCAAGATTCAGGTTCCTGGACCTATCTGGACGTGCCTTCCTCTACATGCCCCACAAGGTTTGCCAACTCATCGTTGCCTGCTGCATGCTCCACAATCTAGCCCTGAGGCATCGGATACCATTGCTAGCTGATGAGGTTGAGGCAGCGGTACCTGTGCCTACAAATGGTGATATGAAGAGTGATAAAGAGCCAGAGGACGAAGGAGCTGCTGACTGTAGGACTGAGCTCATCAATCAGTACTTCCATTGAAATACAGGTATATGAGGTGGACCCTTTCATGTCTAGTCAGTGCACGATCAGAAGTGGATATCTGACATTACACCTCCTGTTTGAGTTCTTGTAGCATACATGAGGAATGTTAGTTATACATTATTAGTAGTTCTCCCCTAACATGTGTAGTTGCAACTGATTCAAATATTCACTTCTTTCATGGACGGACCAGTTTGGAGCTGAATTTCATGTATTCTCCTATTGCCAGCTCCTCCCACCCACAGTATGGGTATATAATCCGTGGGTCTGCTACCTAGGGCTTGGGGTATACATAGTCAATAGTCAATGGTTAAAGAGTATAGTTCTGAGAGGTGCCCAGGACAGATAACCAGTTAAAATGATATTAAGAAGGCCCTGAACCTTGTGCTCTATAGGTCCTATTTAGATGCCCATGATTTGGAGTCATACTACAATAGACACACAGTCAATTACCTGTACATGTGCTTTCTGTGTACTCATGCCTTCTATCCTGATGGTACTCTCTGTCTTGCTCTAATTGCATATGCCTCAATGGGCTATACCCTGGTGTTACTGTGGATTTCAATATAAGACTGTGACATCTGTCCAATGACATTACTGTTGTCATGTGTGTCCTGCTGAGGGGGCCTCCATCTGATGGCTATTACATTGTCAGTTGGAATCAGGGGGCCATTACCAGACCACATTTGTGTCAAATGACATATGTTTTTGTACTATTAAACACACATATACAGT
Organism: Pleurodeles waltl; assembly: GCF_031143425.1. Classification (NCBI taxonomy): domain Eukaryota; kingdom Metazoa; phylum Chordata; class Amphibia; order Caudata; family Salamandridae; genus Pleurodeles; species Pleurodeles waltl. The sequence goes on along the minus strand of NC_090436.1, from coordinate 724,163,723 downwards.
AGCTGTGTTCATAAGTGATTTATTGTGCATATCAGTTTTGTGAGTAGTCAAATCAAAGCGTACATCATAACAAACAGGTGATGAGTGCAGTCATGGGAGATGGATTGATCAGAGTAGCTGCTACAACATTTGCTCACACAGGTCCTGTGTCCTTGTTCCATTGGAAAATGGAGTTAGGATTCAGAACAGTCAACAAGGGGTCTCCGAGGCACACAAGGGTGACAGATCAGGAGGGTTCACTTCCTGGCAGTGGGTTTGGTCTTGGCATCTGCTGCAGCTGGATGGCTGGATGGATGTCCACGTTTGCGTTGGAGGTTCTTCTGCTACAGAGGGAGGGGTGTCTGAGGCTTGGGGTTTCCATGGCAGGGCCTCCATTCTACTAGCTGCCTCTGATGTAGAGGGGGCAGATGTAACATTGCTAGTGAAAGGGGCCTGATGGTGGGTAGCTATATCATGCAGGGTGGTGTCGATGTCCCTCAGCACCCCTGCAATGGAGGCCATGGTGGCACTGTGTGCCTGCTACTGCTGCATGGCCTCCTGGTGGCATTCCCTCTGCAACCTTTGATTTTCCCTCAACATGGTGATGGTTTGGCCCATCCTGTCCTGAGAAGATTGGTATGCTCCCAAGACTTGGGAGATGGTATTCTGTGCCCACTCTCAGTATTAGCAGGGCCATCATTGTTTGGGGTGTCATGGTCAGACTCAGGACCCTGCACTGTAGAGCACACAATAGTTTGAACAGTTCTTGCGACACAGGTTTGGGGCTACGTGCTTGGTTGTGATGTCTGAGCAACTGAGGTGGGGGAAATGTTGTGGGCAGGGTAAGGCTGTGAGTCGCTGACTGACCAGATGTTTCGGATGGGCCAGGTAGGTCGTTACTGTCCAGACATCCAGGTGTGTTGTCCTCACTGGGGCCTTCATCCTGTGGAAGGCTGACAGTGTCTGGTATCCTCTCCATGGTGGCAATGGCAGGGTTACCTGTGGATGGAATGTGACACAGAGTACAGTTAAGAAAGTGTGTTTGGTACCCTCTTTGTGTGATACAGACAATGGCTTAGCATGATCCCCAGCAATGACAATGACAGTTGCTGTACAGCATAGCTTGGTGGTACAAAGAAGTCTGTGACAGGAGTGCCATACTCCATGTTGTGTGCTGTCATCAATGTTTGGTACATATGGCACTGCAGATGGATTTCTGTAACTATCTGATACTTGACATGACAAATGAACTCTGTACTTGGTGGGTAGTCACACTTATGGCTGAACGTTGCCCCATGGTGTCCCATAGGAAACAGAGTATGTGGGTATGCAAGGCTAATACTCCTGTCTCTGGATCTTGTTTGTGTGCATGGAGTCTGGCATCATACTTTCCAACCCATGGTCAGTCCATTACAGGCTTGGGGATATGGATCACTTTCCATTTTGAATAGTTACAGGGCTGTTGCTGTGTTTTTGCCATTCTTGCGATTGTGGTGTGCCATCGCATTGCTGTCATTGCCATGTGCTGGTCCTCAGTTGTACATTCTAGATGGTGTAGGTTGTACAATAGTCATACATGCATGAAATGTGACCTGATGCGCACATTGCAGGCTTTAGCATTAAAGGTTTGGTGTATTGTGGGGAGTCATAGTGTTAGGATGTGACTGTGGTATCCCTGCCCTTGACAAGAGCTGTGTGGGCAGTAGGGCTGTGTGGGGTGGTGGCATGCAGGAGAGGGGCATTGGGGGATTGGCAGGTAGGTGCAGTGGGAAAACTAGTGAATTATTGGGTATTTGGGTGGTGAGGAATCATGCAGGACACAACAATTGTGTTACTCTGATATTGTGGATACTTATCTGACTCTAGTTCCCCAGGTATTCCAGTCAGGCTCTCAGGATGCAGTATCTCCAAGATCTTCTCCTCCCGAGTTGTGAACTGTGGGGGAGGAGGTGGGGCCCACCGCCAGTCTTGTGCACAGCTATTTGGTGTCTCAATGCCATTGAATGCACCTTCCCTGTAGGTCATTCTACCACTTCCTGATGTGTATGGAAGGCGGCCCACTGAGTTGACCTTGTCGACTATTCTTTGCCAGAACACCATTTTCCTGGAAGTTCATGTTAATTGAAACTGTGCTCCAAACAGTTGTGGCTCTACCCTGACAATTTCATCTACCATAACCCTCAACTCACTGTCAGTGAATTTTGGGTGCTTTTGTAGTGACATGTATGAGATTGTGTTTATGGTGTGGGGGTTTTTGTGTATGAAAGGGTGCAGTGTTGGGTGAATGATGGGGTGTGGGTGGTGCTTTGTGAGGGATGAATGGTTATAGCGGAATGTGGGTGGTGTTTATGTGTTTGTTGTGTTTGTTTATTAGATGTGTGATGCATGTGATGTGGTTGCCTATAGTGTCAGGGTGCTCTCTCGGTTTATGTGCCTGCTCTCAGCGTCTCTGTATGGTGTTTCAGTTGCAAAGGATTGTGGGTTGTGTGAGAGTGTATTATATAGTGCACTGTGTAGGTGTGTTGGCTGTGTGGATGTGTGTCAGGTGTGTGGTATTCAAACTGACCAATGTGGAGTTGTCTTTTGTCAGTGGTGGTTTTTGACTGCGTGGCTCACACTGCCAAAGTTTTACCACCATGGAAGTATCGCTGTGCTGGTTTGTGGATCGTAATCTGGTGGGCGGATTTGTGTCAGGCTGGTGGTGCTGGTGGTTGAAACACCTCTCTTCCACACGCCAATGTCCTAGTGGTTTTGGATATTTTGCTTTTTTTTTGGCAGTCTTCATGATGAGGGTTATAATAAGGCAGTCGGATGACTGCCAGCATGGTGGTCTTTTGACGGGCTTCCACCACGGCGGTCTTGCCTAAAGACCATCAAGATCATAATGAGGCCCTATGTCTTTATACTGGTAATGGCAGTCCCAATACTTCACATGAGTATACATATATTGTCCCTTGTCTTCATGCGTTCCATTCACCTGTGAAAAGCCCTAACGTCTACCCTTGTATTTCTCCAGCTCACTCCTTTGGGCCCCTACGTAGCAGGGTTTTACCCTATGTTACATTTCTAGACCATAGTGCTTTAATATCAATGCGCCCAAAGAGGGTCATATGTCCAAGCGTTCAATGGTCAGAAGCTCACTTAACAAACTAATCTCCTCCACTCCATATAGTTGTGTCAAAGGTTCTGGTACTGTGTATGGGTTGATGCTGCACGTCACCAGATATTGTAAAGAAATGTGATCCAATTTGTGACCTTAGGATCCCATAATTCAGCCCTGGATACCCGTCTTAAGTCTGTAGACCAACCACTGTTTGAATCACAGAATGGTTGACGACAAATCATTATTGACCAGAGCTGGTTTCTCAAGCACATACCAACTGAAATTGTTCTTATCATGTCTATGGTCAAAAAGTGCCTCATCATTTTGGTAATCATCTTCTCTCCCATCTGAGTGAACTCAAACGTTCATTTATTTCTTCATTTGTGGTCATGCCTACATGTTTCAGTCCAAACCTACATATGATGACATAGACCAAATTGCTTGTGTTTCAACTGCTGTGATGTCTGATAGTCCATGGGGTGTGTATTCTTGGTCAAATAGGTTTTTTTCTTAAGGAAGCATATGTAGTACTGTCCGCTGGGGCAGTATCCACTGCTGGGGTAGTTCTCATAGCAATCTTTAATTAGGTAATGCTTCTGTGGTTCTTAGTCTCATGTTTACTACCATATCCTTTACGTTCTTTTCCTTATTAAAGAAAAACATAGGTTGGTCCAGGTTTAGATGTCTTGAGTTCACAAAAGCAAGGATAGACCCACTAGTGGTGGGATACTTCCTTCTAGGACAGATACGCATATCCTTTCTTTGTGGTCTCATAGGTAGTAGTCAAAGTACTTGGCCTGGTGAGACCCCTGGGGCTTCCGCCCCAAGAAATATCCCTTCTTGTGGCCAGGGAATGACAAGGACCCCACCCCCTGAACATTTGTTGGGGGACCTTTAGTTTCTTTTCTCTGTTGCCTTTATCCTTTCTTTGAGGGGAACACAACCCACCTTTCCTGTGGCCCCCTCCAGGTACCTTTCTGAACACATAGGTACTGACTCAGATGTCAATGTCAACCTCCTTAACAGGCTCGCTGGGTACAGTGAGCATGGATCAAATAGGTGCTGATATGACTCAGGAAAATAATTATTCACTATGTGCTGCTCCATTGTTAAATTATAAAGTCCATTAAAATTGTCTACTTTACTGTATTTCACCACCCATCCAGTGCCTTACTTGATTAATCCACAAAGTATACCTCTGACTAATGTAACTGCTTCTGGCTACCCTGAACCTCAGGTGATACATCTCAGAGCAAACTTGATGATAAGAGATTTTTTCATGGCGATATATATCTCATTTGGTCTGCCACCCCAGGGCCATTAGGCTATCTATCTCAGCAATTGGCATGTGCTTCCACAGACTAGCACCCCCCAGTCCTCCTCGGCGATTTTATGCCTATGCAGGACCACATTATACACTGAAAGACACTTATCATTTTCATCCCCCACCACATACAGTCCACATTTACTATGTGTTTGCATCAGGGCTGCATCACTTTTGTGGTGCAGCACTGATGCAAAATCCTTTTTGACATTTGCTAACCGATAAAGAGCCTGGTTTAGTCAATACAAAGTAACACAACATAGTGCATTGCACTGTCTTGGGTTGCTTTGTGTTGGGTTGGCATTACATGGATAAAGCATGGGCGTTCCCATGTATCCACCCATGTATCTTTGTGTGATTATCCAACAGAGGTGTGTCAAGGAAAAATAAAGATATTTTTCCTTCCATGTATCCTGCATTCTCCAATACACAAAGAAAATGTAATATACCTCTACTTTTTGGGCAGGAAAGAATCACTTCCTGTACTAAAATAATCCTGCTCAGAATACAGGCACCCTTGCACAATGGTACTCTGGAACTAGACAGAACACAGTGTGTCAGTGCAAGGGTAGAGCAGAAATGCTCCATATCTTTGTAAGTATGGATCCGTTCTGCACTCTTTCTTTTAAGTAATGCAGTGCATCAAGTTTCCTTCTGCACTGTGTTGTGTGAAATAATAAAAAAAGGTGCAGCCGAGTCTTTGGGGCTGTGGACTCTCACCTTTCCTAGACACTTCACTCTCACTACCACCCTCTCACCTGATTAAGAAGCCTTCTTTGCTCTCAGGTCCAGTTCTTTCTGGCCTCTCTCATGGGCCAGCAGGGGTGCCTTCTCCTCCAAGGACAAGGCCAATCTTTTCTCCTCCAGTGTCATCTTTGCTGCTATCTTTTTTTCTTCTGCAGTCAAGTTAATTTCCTCTAGGGCATGGGTTGCCAGTTGGATTCTCTGTCCTCAAACTCTGCCTGTGTCAAGCTGCGAAAGGTCACAGTGCTCTCTACTCTGAACAAGGTAGGTGATCTGGAGCCTATGAGAACTTCCTCCTCCACTGGCACTGTGGCCACTGCAAGGCCATTCTCCTCTTCAGGATCCATGTCTTCCTCACCCTCTGACCCATCATCCTCACGCTCCTGAGTAAGAGACTGTAGCAGGTGGACTTTCTCCCATGCTTTGAAGGCTATATGGTATTCCACCTTCTTGACCTCTTTTACCAGCTTCAGGCATCTCTCCTTATGCAGATTTCTCAGAGCTTTGATGCTGCAGATTTCAATGTTGCTCAGATCATCTTCCATCCTTTCAAAAATCACAGGTGCAAAACAGGAGGGTAGTAAGAACATTGAAAATTGTCCATATGAAAATCAACGGTCAATTTGAAAAATAAGAATTATATTTTAATGACAGATTGCACAAGGGATTTTAGATTTTAACTTAAATCACTGAGTTGTATTACAAAACTTAAGTCCTGAAAAGCTGGAAGCTGTAGCAGTAGTGGGCTTCAGGAGGCCAAATACCTTCAACAAGGTATGCTAAACCCAACTTGCTGCTCTGGAAAACTCACTGGAAAACTGGGAGCAGCCTGAATCTTTGGCACAGCAGCAATGCAGCTTTATCAAACCAGCTTGGTAGGCTGTTTCCAGTCCTCTGGAGTTTCTGGCAACCAAAACGTTTCCACATCCAATGTTTCAGGTACTCTTTGACATCGGACAAGGATCAAGGACCTTGGCAACAGCATTTCAGAGTCAAGACTCACTCCTGCAGAGACCAGTATCTGGGACCAGGGTTAGACCAGTTAGAACCCGTCAGCTAGGCAAGTAGAGAAAAGGCCTCTTAATGCTTGTTGGGTCCTTTTGGTATGAATAGGAGGTCAGATTTATGCCACTTGAAGTCCACATCTTTGTCTTGGATACAAGAGGGTAATCAGGTCTAGTCTCAAGGGGTCTTCTCAGGTCACAGAATGCAAGTCCAGCCTTCTGTTCTTCCACAGGTCCAGAAAGTGTTCTGAGGAGGGTAATGTGGTTACTTCTATGCCTGGCACAAACCAGTGGGGGGGGAGACTTTTTGATGCTCACTAACGAAAGGAGTAAAAGTTCCTCATGGTAATCTTACTAATTTCTGCAGCATTTCTGTGTGCCTTTTTATAAACTGACCAATATCCTTCTCTACCTAAAACTAGAGATGGGTGGAACTTGCGGAATTTCACCCCAGGGAATTCTACTAAGCAGAATTCCACATAGTTTCTAAAAAACTTAGGCCCATATTTATACTTTTTTAGCGCTGCATTTGCGCCACTTTTTGACGCCAAAATGGGGCAAACTTACAAAATACAATTGTATTTTGCAAGTTTGTGCCGCTTTCGCGTCAAAAAATGACGCAAATGTGGCGCTACAAAAGTATAAATATGGACCTTAGTGAGATTCTGCAGAGTTCTGCCAACAGGCAGAAACAGGCATGTTGCACTGCTCTTGCTGTGATTTAGGGCCATATGTACAAGCACATTTTCCCATTGACACAGAATGGGAAAATCCCTTTGCTACATCTGGCCCTTAGTGCCTGGAGCGTGTTCTGTGCTGACAAATCAGCACGAAAGGCACCAAGCAGCGCACCAGAGGGCACAACTACTCAATCTGACTTTGTTGACATAGGAGTAGATTTTCCACTCCAGCGGCTGCCTTTTAACTGTGAATAGTTGCAACTGCTTGTGTTGGAAAAATCTTGCAGGATGTCCTACTAATGACTCAAAATCAAGCTAGGAGATGTTAATTCTCACTCATGCTCGCCAACTTACAGTTGTGGAGTTGTGTGTAAGAAAATATTCTGCCACACGGCGATTGGTGGAATTTTGCCTGAACTCCACATTACAAGTGTAACAGGAGTCAGAAAAAAACTGTCAATTACACTGGCAGAACAGGATATTTCACCCATTGCTACCTAAAACCAAACTGGTAGGACATTTTATCTCCTGTGCATAGCTCCTCTGCCCACCCTAGAGGTATGGCGGTATAGCCATGGAAATGAGCAACTCACCCATTGTATTCACACAAAACCAGTTCTGGGGCAGGTCCTCCCAACTCAGCCCAGGTGTTAGTTACATCTGTCTGTGACAGGGTAGGTCTCTTTGATGCTAATTAGGTTCCTGGGCACAGCCCAGATGGTCAGCCTGCCAGAGGAACATAATGCACCTACCACACCCAAGGCCTTTGCCTCAGCTCTGTGAGCAAGTTCACAATTCATCAAGGAGCTGTTCAGCTCCAGAGTGACAGTTGCAGTTACAGCAAAATGGCTTCAGGTAGACATACGGCAACTTTATTAAAAGTGCCCTTGTGAAAATATTTATTAAAAATATGACTTCACCAATGAATTGGGCTTGTAATAAATATTTGAAAAAGTTCAACCATGACCTTGTAAGTGTTTTATAGCCAGAGATAAAAAATAATAAATTTAAAACTCAATATTTGATCCCAGTACTTTCCTACGGAATACTCATCCGTGCTACAGTGAAAATTGCTCTTTGGGCTTTCACACTGTAAGGACATGTTACACATTAACCTTTTACATGTCCTACTTTCAAATAGCATGTCCCTAATTTGTGGGTTGTAAAGCCAACTTAGGGGTGACTTAATATTTCAAGAGAGAGGTTAGTCCTGTCAAAAGGGGTTATTCAGACAGGTTGAATTTGAAGTTTAAACCTGCACATCCAGGCTAAACAGGCTAAGCAGGGCAGGCCTGCAGTCAGGTTTTCATTTTCACTGTATTGGAAAGCACAATGAGTGCTGCAACCTATCCGCCCTGGTACATTTGTGTACCAAATACTAGGGTTTATATGCCAATTTCACCATGTTGAATTTGAAATGATCATTTAAAATGCACACTACATGAAAGTCTTTTGTGCTACTGAAAACCTACACTGTGCAGCACAAATGGAAAAATAAAAACACCTCTCGGGATTGTCCCTTCCTGCACAAAAGCAATCCTGCTTGCAACGAGACTGCCGTGCACCATGGTACAAGGGTGCTTGCATTGGTGCTAGGCAGCCAATTGTGCGCCAGTGCAGGTGGAAATGACAGGGATGCACCATTTTCATAAATACAGTGCATTCCAGCACTTTCACTAGTGGCGCAACAAAGCCCCATCGTGCTGGGGGCCCAATCTCCAGGGGGCTCTATCAGCACAGTACCCAGGCCTGAAAGCTCCTGTGTAAGTACAGAGGGGGCACCTCTATGTACTCTGCAGGTGGGGTCCTTAAGTTTCATTACGCCACTACCTTTCCCATTGGCATAGGGCAGCACAGCAAGATGACTTGCGGCGCTGCCCTACACCAAATCCCCATAAATATGAGCCTATGTGTTTTAGACGTGAAAGTGCATTAATCAAGCTGAACAGCTGTGCGCAGGCGAAAGCACACCTTCATGTTTTCGTTGCAGGTCTTCATATTTATTTCACTTAGACTGATTACCACAGGTTGGCTAACACTTTTATCAATCTAAACTCTACTTTGGAGCCTGTAACAAGAAGATGCATCTTACAGAAGTTTAGGGGCATATTTACAAGCCCCTTGCACCACCTTGCAACACCCTAGCATAATTTTTTTATCCTATTGCGGTGTTAAAGAGGCATTTCTCCCGTACCATATTTGCAAAGGGCGCAATGCATGCTTTGTGCCACTTTGTAAACCCTTGTGGCACATAATGCCTGCATCAGGCATAATGTATGCAAGGGGGTGTTCTGAAACTGGGAGGCCTGAAAAAATCTAGTAGTGAAATTTGCAACATTTCCCTGCAATATTTGTCCACCATTTTTAATGCCTGCTCAGAGCAGGCATTAAACTGACACACCCATATTACCTTATGAGCCTACCTGTGCTGTGCTGCACTGCACTAGTGTCAAAATTATTGTTGGTGGTGCAACAAAGCGCTACAATAGTGGCAAAAACTTTGATGCTATTTTGCTAACAACCACCATGGTGCACCATATTATAAATACGGCACAACCATGGTTTCATTAGCTGGCGGTAGGGGGGATGCAAGAAAGGTTGCGCATCAGGACCGAGGCACCACGTGCTTGTCCATCTGCCTCTTAGAGATGCCTCCCAAATTATGGCACGTGAAGTCTGATGCAAATGGACTGGTCATGCCAAGCACATTCCATATGTGCACTTTCAAATGAGAGAATGCACATTCAGTTAGCATTTATCCTTCCTTTCAGGATTTGCTACTCAGAATATGGTACAATTTGTAAATCTGCTTATTGCTGCATACTATACATATGATCATTCATTATGTGCACTTTTTAGGCACCTACATTTCAGACCAAAATGTTAACTTTTTCTTGGTGTGACTAATCGATATCCAGAAAGTCCCATGCATTTAAAAGGTGAGCTGAATCTGGAGGAGCATTTAAGTTTTAGAGGATTTTAATTATAAATGTGATTGCTTTAGAATTGTACATGTTCTCCTGTAAATAATGCATTATCTTACAATCCAAGAGCACAACTCACTGTCCATTTTAAGAGCATTTACAATAAAACATACAAATATGATTCACAGCATTTATTATGCTTGCTCTTTTTTTTTAGCACTTATTTTATTAGGCAGTGTCCACTACGGTTTGTTCAAAAGGTGCATAAAGCAATGACAGATGTAGCAGAACTTAAGGCATGATTTAGAGTTTAGTGGGCAGGGTACCCTGTCACAAATTCAATGGGATACCCTGCCAGCCAAATTGTCAATCCACCCACCCTATTTTGAGTCAGGCAGACTGTCAGCATTCCATCAACAGAGCTCCAGTCAGCTCTATCCATAGAATACTACCTATAATGGCCTGACAGAATTGGAGCTGTTGAAGGAAGGACTTCATCCCATCTGCCCTATTTAAGGTAGGGACAGTGTAAAGTCTTTTTTTTCTACCAATCAATGCAAGCAGAACCTGGGGGTAAGGGACAGGAAAAACATAATGACCCCTTAGCCCTATGAACAAATTCCTGAAGTGTGAGTGCCTTTTGTGTTTTTTGTTTATCTAAAATAAACTTCTCTTTTGTAGTTTGTTTTAGAAGAACAAAAAAATTTAAATGTTTGAATGCTGGCTACCATGTCTGATGGTACCATCTATCTCAAAGTTTTCATACATTGATAAGAACTGCCATGACAGCAATTTTTTACAAAGTACAGAGTTTTCCTCAGAGCCGGCAGACTACTCTAAATTTGACAGGCATAGGTTCATTGAGATGGTTGAGGTGGAGTATCATCTGAATCCCAAACTGTAATTGAGGTCCTTACCGTCAAGTCAAATTGCACACTACATTGCCCCAAACCCATGATATACATTATATCATGTGATTGGGACCATTTTATTGTGCACGTTTTCAACATGATACTGTGTCACACGAAGTTCAACATTTATTCACTCAATGCAAGTTCCACAAAACCCAAGAAAACACATGTGGCTGGTGGGCAGAGGGAAGGCAAACAAGATACAGTGCGCATGACGTATTGGTATGGGCGTGGCTTGTGCTGCTCGGCCTTCCCCAATGAAAGTGTATGACAAACGTTTAGGGCACAGGTGGGATGTGGTTTGCATGTCCTATATAGGACATTTTGCCCATTTCTAACATGGCTGCCTCCTCCACTATCTCGTAAGGCACTAAAATGAGAAAATTAAAACTTGCAGTTTGGTGTTTGACCTGGCTTGGATACAGGAAGGCAGAGTATTTTGCTGCACCTTCTGTCCATTTTTATTAGCGAGAATATCGGGGTGTTTTAATAAGAGACGGCCTCCTGACACGATTTGAGCAGCAGCGATTGGGATTTGCCTGCTGAGTTGATATCAAAGGTGCCTCAAAGTCTGCCACGATGGTGGTAGCTACAGGTCTGCTTGAAAAACAAAGGGAAATAGATTGTGGGGAAGCACAGGGCAAGCAGCTGCTTGGAATAACTAATTTTAACGGAGCAATACAGGACCCAGCAAATGCAAGTCTATCGGTGGGATGAAGCCTACAAAGCAGATACAACATGTCTCAGTTTGAGACAGCGCATGTAGTGTTGACTTGTCCCGATTTCACAGCTCAAACAGTCTTGCCACAAGACAATCATGGAGTTTATCCGGTCCAATGCATTAACTGCAAACCCCTTTCACATGTGCTGCAATTTTTCACTTCAGAAAATTAATGTTCAGCTATAAAATGGAAAGTAGATTTTTTTTTAAATATCATCTTCTAAATAAATATTTTACTCTTTTTTTTTATGAGAATGCCCCATGACCAGGCTTATTTGCTGTATGCGTGGCAATCAGTATGCTGTGAGATAATTTGTGACTTTAAAGTCCTTCTCCTTTTCCAACATCAGTCCGCAGTTTGGCTAAGAAGGAATACAAAATATCTACCTCATGATGTTATATCTTCCCCGAGAAGACATTAGGCTTAAGAAGGGAGATGTGGGCTAGAGGAGATCTGAAAAAAGACAGCGACATGGGGCTTCGTCTTAGCATTGGCATCCAAATTAATTCACTCACAACTCTTTCTGATCCTCCACCCTTCAGTTGAGGTGACACATCCTCTTTTGGCTGATATGGGTGCCCGCTTCTCTTGAGCTCTATTTCAACCAAGGGCATCAAATCCACTGCCTGTTGTGTTTGAAAGAGTAGCCTTCGCACGAACTGTTGTCCTATTATAGTGTTCCCTCAAGACCCCTCTCCAGCCACAGTACACCTGATTGGATGTATTCTTTCATTGCTTGCTGCCTCCTACCTGCTCTTTGAAGAGAGTGTGGGAGTTGATCATTTGTTATGGCTCAGGATAGAAATATTCATCAGACACAAAGCCAGGACTAAAAGCCTGTGATGTACTATTTACCACCAGAGCAGCATCAAAAGACTATATAAGTGGCTGTAGACTGAAGTATACTCAAAACGAGAGATGCACAGACAGAATTTGTTGGCATGTATTTGTACTTTTCTTGAAGAGGACTGAAACTGATTGTAGTAAAATATTTGTTTTCCTCTTTTAGATTTGCAGAATGTTCATTTTCAAAGCTGCGAAGAATATATTTTGGAGCCTTGATTTAAACCTTTTTTACTGGTTAACATATCTGTCCTGAAACTGTCCTCAGGTAAATTCAACAGCAACTGAAATTACTTCTATATTTTCTGTGTTCAAATAAAGTTTACGGCTTAGCCCTTGCTCCTGGTACTGCATTTATATGAAAGGTTTTGGTTATATGCTGCATTAATCAGTATAGTCTTAAAAGATGAATAGAAAAAGAGATAAGTCATCTATTCCTTCAAATATGTCATTGCAGTATAAAGTGCATAAGCGATTCGTGCCCTATTTATCATTCACGTTCAATACTTCATGCCCTGATGTAGAAGACTGTCGAAACTACTGTGGAACTGTGCTGACGTTTGCACAATACTTTAAAGTTGTCAGGTGTTTTGAAAAAAAAAACATGGGAAATATTGTTTACACGAGCGAGTACCTTTAAAAAATCTCAGCAGCCACATACTGCTTCAAAAACGGGAGTTCTTTTTGGAAGTTAATGAGCAGTGTTGTGTATTATCTCTCACCACACCTCCTGGTAATTTATGAAAATGTTTTCAATGCTCCTTGGGGTGCATTTCCAAATATTCCGAAATTATAGTATGTTATCAAGAGTATGTATAAGAGGGTGTCAAATCAATAAGAATTGTTTGTCATCGTAGGTGTACAATTTTGATGACATAAAGAGACAAGAAATTCTAAATACTATCTTTCTTAAAACTGGTAAAGATCTCATTATTAGATACATACCGAATTTCTACAACAATGACCTTTATTATTATACGTTTCAAAGTTTTTTGGGGGATTAGCATCGCTTTTTTTTGTTCCTTTCAAATTAAAAGTGACTCCAGAAGACTATGATGCACATCAGCTTAGATAAATGAAGTGAGATAAGGGTGACTCCAGGCAAGGTGTCCTGAAAGAAAATGTAGTATACTTTTTTAATGAGTTATAGAACTTGTTTACGGACTTTCTGGCGCAGTAATCTCATTTGTCAATTAGTACTAGTCTGCCTTGGCAGGTGAGCTGCTGAGGGCTGAACTTTAGGACATTTTTCCTGGGTCCGGAAGAACAGAGAGTAATCAGACAAGATACTGTCACTCAGACTACCAGACATACTAATGATCATCAGCTGTCTACTAGGCAGAGTCAAACATTGGCAACAAAGCCAGGGGCTGAAGAAAGTTGAGACACTGCAAAATTGTATGTATACTGTTCTGAAGGGCTGAACTAATATGCTCGTGACACTTTGTGTGATGAATAACTGAAGTAAGCTTACTTAAAGCCTATTTTCTCTAAGCAAGATGCTATATTATTTTTTAGAAAATATTAGGCTTAAGATACAACTAAACCTGTTTTTTGGTCAGACCTGAAACACACAGAAATTTAGAGAGCACATGGAGCAGGAGTGCAGGGATCCCTTGGTTCAGACACAAAAGACACAACGCACTGACAAGAGCATCACAATCTTCCCTGAAAGACAAGGCAGAAGGGTTATATGTAGTACAAGTGCACGTTTCCTTTAAAGATTTGGAACAAGTGTGGCACTGCAGGGCCAGCCAATGCAAGCTTTCTTCAAAGCTATGGAACGTGTATGCTACTGCAGAGCAAGTCAGTGCAAGCTTCTTTCAAAGACATGGAACAAATATGATACTGCTGGGCCACTGCAAGCCTCATTCAAATAAATGGAACAAGGGTGGGGCTCTGTATTAAACATCCTTCAAAGATATGGAGCAAGTATGCTAGTGCAGGGCCAACAAGTGCAAGCTTCCTTGAGACATGGAACAAATGTATGACAGCAAGGAAAGAGCAAGGTTGCTACAAAGACATGGGCAAGGGTGGTACTGCTGGGCCAATCAGTGCAAGCATCCTTCAGGTTATGAAACAAGTATGCTACTGCAGGGCCAGCCAATGCAAGCTTCCTTCAAGGATGTGGAACATATGTGGTGCTGCAGGTTAAGTGCAAGCTTCATTTAAAGACATGAAACAGGTGTGGTGCTCAGGGCCAGTGCAAGCTTGCTTCAAAGACATGGAGGTAGTGTGGTATTGCAGGCCAACTAGTGCAAGCTTCCTTCAAAGATATGGAACAAATGTGGTACTGCAGGGCCAACCAGTTCAAGCTTCATTCCAAGACATAGAACAAGTGTAGTATTGCAGGGCCACTACAAGCTTCTTTGGAAGACATGACACTGGGCAACAGCATTTAATGCCTCCCTTGAATCCAACGAAGAAGCAGCATTTCAGGTTTGGTATAGTGCATAGAACAGCACTTAGGACATGGCAAGATTTACACACACAACAGGTACAGCACCAGGAAAGAGTGCATGCCTCCCTGAAACCCGTAGAGAACATACAGATCTGGCCAGAAACAATTCAAGCTTCCCTAGCATGCATGGATCATAGGCAGCATCACACACACACACAGACACACACACACACACACACAACACACACACACACACACACACACTGTGCAACATTTGACAGCATTGTACATACCCTCACCCCCAGCTCAGGTACAAGATGGTTATCAGCAGTGCAAGCTAAGTTATCCTCATACACAAAACAGGCATCACACTGGCAGCAGTATCTAAGCTTATTTCAGGCACAGAATACCCAGAGTAAAGTATAGAAGTGGGTGAGTCACTGTGTTGTATAGCTATTTTACCCATGTTTTAGACACATTGTTTTAAGCAAAACTAGTCCTGATGCTGTGCACTTTAACCCTGTTACATTTTATTTAGTATTGCTTTATTTTTCTAGCAAAAGCAACATTTGTGGTGCTGTTTTATTTTCTTTATCTCATTGTACTTTCACCTAGGAAAGCATTTTGTTAAGAAATCTTTTTCACTTTGTGCTTTCTCCAAGGCTACAGTTAGATAGGGTTGCCAACAAACATGGTATGCTGTGTCTCCAACATTCATAGAAAACACACGCTCATACGTGCAGACTATTTCATAGAATGTCAGCTGTTTATTATAAAAACACCCCTTTTGTCCCAGACAAGTAAGAGGGAGATTCCAGCCTGATGACCACGACTGCATGCTGATTGCTGACTGCTTCGCTGCAGCTACTTGCTTAGACAGCCGGACCCCTGGTCCACATGGGGACGATGACTCTCTATACTACAAGCTTCTTCCTCCAGGTATGAGGGATGATGTACCCCCAGGGGGGAAACCTGAAGGGCAGATTAGGCTTATTACACAGTGCTCAGACATAGGGTAAGTAGGATACATATGTACATCACTCCTTAGTGTTGTTTTATTGCGTTTTATCATCCTAGTTATTGCAATACATGCATTTTTATCTAAGATAAACCATTTTTACCTCAATCAACCATATTCTGCCTCTGTTGTCTTTGCCTGTATGAGACCCATTGGTAATTGAGGGAAAAGGTTTGCCCACTGTTCAATCCTGGGGAGTGCAAAGCCACAGTCTCTCAAGTCTCTGCAGTGGGTGGTTTGCCCACTGTACCATCCTGGGGAGTGCAAAGCCACAGTCTCTCAAGTCTCTACAGTGGGTGGTTTGCCCACTGTTCAATCCTGGGGACTGGAGAGCCACAGTCTCTCAAGTCTCTGCAGTGGGTGGGTTGCCCACTGTTCAATCCTGGGGAGTGCAAAGCCACAGTCTCTCAAGTCTCTACAGTGGGTGGTTTGCCCACTGTACCATCCTGGGGAGTGCAAAGCCACAGTCTCTCAAGTCTCTACAGTGGGTGGTTTGCCCACTGTTTAATCCTGGGGAGTGCAAAGCCACAGTCTCTCAAGTCTCTGCAGTGGGTGGTTTGCCCACTGTTCAATCCTGGGGGATGCAAAGACACAGTCTCTGAAGTGGATAACAGTCTCCACTGGTTCTGGAGGGGGGCTGGTGCCCAGAGTGCAGCACACACCCCGAGACGGTCCCAGTTGCGTCACTGCCCCTGCCGCAAATGGGCTTGCGGGGCATTCCATGGCGGTCTTTGCCCGGTTCAGCGGTCCCTGGCCTGTTCAGCGGTGCTTGCGTTGCCAGTGTCAGACCTGTTCAGCTGTGCATTCCATGGCGCTCTTTGCCCTGTTCAGCGGTCCCTAGCCTGTTCAGCGGTGCTTGCCACGGCGGTCCTTCATTGCCCAGCAGGGCTGTGGCTGGCGGTCCTTCATGGGTCAGCTGGGCTGTGGCTTGCGGGGCACTCCTGGACAGCTGGGCTGTGGCTGGCGGTGGCCTCCTGGCCAGTGACTCTGAGGCTGGCGGTGGCCTCCTGGGCAGTGACTCTGGGGCTGGCATCTTGGGCAGTGACGATGGGGCTGGCGGTGGCCTCCTGGGCAGTGACGATGGGGCTGGCGGTGGCCTCCTGGGCAGTGACGATGGGGCTGGCGGTGGCCTCCTGGCCAGTGACAATGGGGCTGGCCTCCTGGGCAGTGACTCTGGCGGTGGCCTCCTGGCCAGTGACGATGGGGCTGGCCTCCTGGGCAGTGACTCTGGCGGTGGCCTCCTGGCGGGTGACGATGGGGCTGGCGGTGGCCTCCTGGGCAGTGGGGATGATGGCGGTCCTCTCCGCCGTGCTGCTCCTCCCAGACTTTGGAGATTTCTTCTGCCCCTTCCCCACCTTGGGAGAAGTCACAGCTGAGTCGACACTCCCCCGGGACCCTTGTGAGCGGCTTTGCTGGCTGGAGTCTCCCCCCTCTCCCGCTGGGCACTGTCCAACTTCTGGTGCTTCACAGGGGGGGGACTGGCTGTGCTGTGGCTCCGTGCAACACTGGCTGTCCTGGTGGCCGGTGCACTACACATACCTGTAACAACAGGCACCACTGGTCCCGGAGATTATTTGGCTGAGGTGCTAGTACGGGACCTATGAGTTGGCCGGGTGTGGTGGGGAGTGGTGGTAAATAGGCCAGAAAAAGGTTTTGGGAGACACTGGGACGGGTAGATAGAGGGGGTTTGGGAGTGGAGGAAGAGGTGGTGGTTGTAGGAGGTGTACGTTTTGTGGATTTGGGTGCAGGTGCATGGGCTGGAGGCTGTCGTGAGGTGGATGGCTGTTGGGTGGGTGTGTGCCTGCGTTTGTGTATCTTCAGAGGGGGCGTCACAGACACACTGGGAGAAGACACAGGGGACGTGTAAATGGGAGTGGGGGTGGTGAGTGCACGTGAGCGGGGTGTGGTGGTGGGTGTGCTGGTGCGGGACGTAGTGGCTGTAGTGGTAGTGCATGCAGGGGTGAGTGTAGACGAGACTGGGAGGGAGGAGGGAGACGAGGAGGAGGGGGACACAGTGGAGTCAGTGGATGTTGGTGTGTCTGTACGTGTGTGATGCTTGCGTGAGTGCCTGTGGGAGGTGTGGTGCTTATGTTTGCCTTAGCTTCCCTTGTGTGTTGACGTGTGTGCATGCTGGTCTGTAGGTGTGCTTGGGATAGGCTGAGGTACAGGGTATTGGGTCGGGGTGGAGGAAGTTGGAGGGGGGAGGCTAGACACAGGGACAATGGCTGCCATCAGTGCTGAGGCCAGAGTTTGCAGGGTTCGATGAAGGGCAGCCTGACCAGAATGAATGCCCTCCAGGAATGCATTTGTGTGTTACAATTCCCTTTCTACACCCTGGATGGGTGTTCAAGATGGTAGACTGCCCAACAGTGAGGGACCTGAGGAGGTCAATGGCCTCCTCACTGAGGGCAGCAGAGGTGACAGGGGCAGGAGCTGAGGTGCCTGGGGCGAAGGTGATGCCCCTGGGTGAGCGGGCACAGGGCGAAGGCTGAGGTGCTGCTAGGAGGGTGGTGCTGGTAGGGGGGGCGGCGGCTCCTAGTGACAGTATGGTAGGACTATTCTTGTGTTTTACTCTGTTAGTCACCTGTTTGTTTCTATTGCGTTTTATCATCCTAGTTATTGCAATACATGCATTTTTATCTAAGATAAACCATTTTTAACTCAATCAACCATATTCTGCCTCTGTTGTCTTTGCCTGTATGAGACCCATTGGTAATTGAGGGAAAAGGAAGGGATCTGATCAACCACAACTCCCCTGAGGAGTCTTCCTTGTCATGCGCCTGGTTACCACGATCATCTCGGCCACGATCATCTCGGCCAGAGTTGAGGCGTTGACAGTTAGCCGGAGAACCCGGATTAGGCTGACAGGCGTCATGTGGTGTGGAATTCTACATAGTAGCCACAATCCATGTGATCCTGTCTCCCAAATTCAGTAGCCTCATTAGCATAATGAGAACCCATGCGACATGGCGCCATCAACGTTTGGTCAGCCAGTAATTTTGAGATCCTCCTAAGTATCTCTGTCTCACTTAAGGCTAAAGACACATTGATACTTATGATCTTCTCAGCCAAAGCCCTTTCAGTCTCAGCTTGTTTGGCTTCTCTCTCAGCCTTCCTCTCTTCTGCCTCCATGTTTAACTTTGCCATCTGCAATTGGAATTCTCTCACCTCCCTCCTTTCTTCTGCCGTCAGGCCATGGCTAGAGACACTTCTCTGTGGTTTACCAGGGGGCACAATTCCAAGAGTAACATCCTCCATTGCTGGTGACAAATCCTCTGAGGGGCCATCCCCTGGCTCCTCCACCTCAACATTCTCCTGTGAACTGGCTTCTGCCCAGGCCCTCAGCACTTTTTGGTATTCCTCCTTTCTGGAGGCACCCCGGGTAGGTAGTCTCACCCCCTTTCAGAACCCCTTCAGCTGGTTAACAGTGTAGGTCTCCAGCTTGGCTAGGTCAAACTCTCCAGCTCCTGCTTGAGACCCAGCCAGAGACGGGATTAAATTAAAATGTCAAGCAGAAAAATGAAATTGCAAAAAAAGATAAAAAATCAAGTTGACTCTCAACTGTAGGTAGGTAGTGTACACGTAGCTATTGTATGTTACTGCACAAACACAAGTCCTATCCCTCCGCTGATCAACAATGTTAGAAATGGGATCTTTGATTGGCAGTCTTGTTACAGCCTGTCCTAGCAAGGACACTCAATATAGTAAGGGAAGTCACACACAATCCAAATTATCCTGTGCCCACCCTATGGTAGCTTGGCACTGAGTAGTCAGGCGTAACATAGAAGGCAATGTGTAAAGTATTTGTGCAATAAATCATGCAATAACACAGTGCAATCACCACCAAAATACGCCACACTGGTTTAGAAAAATATAGAATATTTATCTGAGTAGATTATGGTCAAAACTATCAAAATTTGATAAATACAAGTTGAAATATCACTTTTGGAATGATAAGATGAGGTTTAAGTTCCTAAAAGCAACAATGGTCTCTTGCAAATACAAAATACCTGGTTTGCATCTAAATTATCCGCATGGGACGGTAGAGGTAGAGATACGGGGGAAAACGGGGAGGTGTGCATCAGTTTCTCTAGGTGCACACAGTTGATGCTTTCATGCTTTTCCACGCAGCAAGGATATGCGTTGATTTCCGTGCGCAGGCTTGGATCATCTTCGGGTTGCGGGGTTCTTGTACGCCCCGGGGACAATGTGGAGAAATCCTGGTCGTGCAGAACGAAGTCACAAGAGCTGCGTCGATCTGGTGGGCAATGCCGGGAAATTTTTGTTGCACGGCAGGTCCTGTGTCAATTCCTCTTGCAGGAAGTCAGGCTGCGTCATTCCGGATCAGCGATGCATTGATCCGGTGGGCCGTGCGTCAAATTTCCAGTCGCACGCTGGCGCTGCGTTGAACTCCACTCGGGAAGCCAGGCTGCATCGTTCCAGTTCGGGGATGCAGTGATTTTCTCACCGCAGGGCAGGCTGTGCGTCAATTCTGGCAGGCTGTGCATCGATTTTCGCCGCTCAAAGAGTTCTTTGCAGAGATGAAGTCTTTATAGCCCTGAGACTTAAGGAAACAGGAGACAAGCTCAATCCAAGCCCTTGGAGAGCACCTCTCAGCACAGCCAGAGGGCAGCAAGGCAGCAGGGCAACAACAAGGCAGAAGTCCTTTACAGAAAAGCAGTCGGTGAGTCCTTTGGGCAGCCAGGTAGCTTCTATTAGCAGGTTGCAGGTTCTGGTTCAGAGCTTCTTTCCCAGGAGGTATCTTGTCAAGAAGTGTCCGGGTTGGTAGGGTCAGGGACCCAGTTTCTATACCCAAATGTACCTTTGAAGTGGGTGAGACTTCAAATAGTGGCTTAGAAGTGCACTTTCAGTTCCATCCTGTCTGCCAAGGTCACAGTAGGGGGATTGGCAGTCCATTGTGTGAGGGCAGGCCACTGTCCTTTGACATGTGAGTGTCAGGCCCTCCACCCTCCCAGCCTAGGAAGACCCATTCAGTATGCAGATATGTGCAGGTGTGACTGAGCATCCTGTGGTTGGGGTTGTCTGAGTGAAATGCACAAGGGAGCTGTCAACTAACCCAGCCAGATATGGATTCTAAGGCACAGAATGATTTAAGTGCAGAGAAATGCTCACTTTCTAAAAGTGTCATTTCTAAAATAGTAATATGAAATCCAACTTCACCAGTAAGCAGGATTTTGTATTACCATTCTGGCCATACTAAATATGACCTTGTTACTCCTTTCAGATCAGAATATACCACTCAAACAGCATGTGAGGGTAGCCCTAATGCTAGCCTATGAAAGGAGCAGGCCTCACAGCAGTGTAAAATTAGTTTAGGAGTTTTACACTACCAGGACATATAGAACACACATGTTCATGACCTGCTTTTTACTTGCATAGCACATTGCCCTATGGGTTACCTAGGGCCTACCTTAGGGGTGGATTATATGTAGCAAAAGGGGAGTTTTAATGCTTGGCAAGTACTTTTAAATGCTAAGTCTAATTGGCAGTGAAACTGCAAACACAGGCCTTGCAATGGCAGGCCTGAGACATAATTAAGGTGCTACTTATATGGGTGGCACAATCAGTGCTGCAGGCCCACTAGCAGCATTTAATCTACAGGCCCTCGGCACATGTAGTGCACTTTACTAGGGACTTATAAGTAAATTAAATAAGCCAATTGGGTATGAGCCAATGTCACCATTTAAGGGAGAGAGCATATGCACTTTAGCACTGGTTAGCATTAGTAAAGTGCGCAGAGTCCTAAAACCAGCAAAACAGTGTCAAAAAGTGGAGGGAGGCAGGCAAAAAGTGGAGGGTGACCCCCCTAATTCTGTCAGGTCTACCAGTACTATATACGGATACGCTAGTGGTATTGAGGGTTTCCTCCTCAGCTAAGTAGGTAGTACCTGTCTTTGGTACTTTGCTTGAACCTTAAAAGGACTAATCCCCACTAGGTGTCCTTATCTCTGAACATACATCTGCCACGAACCCACAACAGGTAGCAATTGCAGTAAATATGTGACCACCACTTACTGCACATTTATTGGCAAATGGCCTAACGGCCCAGGGGGGTCCAGTTACATTTGTTGTTACGGCTCATTCAGCCTAAAGAACAGAATTTTTTTATTCTTGGGTCACCTTTCCAGCAGTAGATGGGAACACAAATACATTTCACCACTATACACTTGCAAACATACCTGCACAATACAGAGCTTCTGCATATTTAGGAATACCTTTATCTTATCAAGCCCATAACAACTGGCTTGAAGGCACCCTACCACATACAATATTACATGTTAGGTTAGGTCCTCTGAGTAATGATGGCCCATCCTGGCCTTTATTGGCTACATATACACCACACCCTGATGCAGCAACCTTAGCAGCAGCTGAGGTTCCCTGTCTATATATAAAACTCACAACAATATACAGATTATTAGTACAGTTTATCATGCAAACATTAAATACTAACCCAGCACGTGCTGCCCCAGTGCAAAAATATGCAGTCATGCGAGGCATTAACCCTGCGACTGTACATTCGATCATGGGAAAGGTACCCACCAAGCAGGAGGAAATTCAGTTTTGGTTAGCTCAAAAAATAAATGCACTGGAAGCAGTTTTTCCTCATACAGGACCTCAGGCTAAACATTGAATGCTCGCTATGTGCTTGCCATTTGGGATGGTTCCCACAGTTGATAACTGCAATACATGGGGCGTGGTATTTGCCACGCTCTATACTACCGCACATGGTACACCAACCCTTGCCAATCTTCCGAAGGTGTTAAAACAAATTCAAGATGAATTCCGGGCTTCCCCAGCCCTTAATTTGGGGATGCAATTAATGGGCAACTTTGCCACGGTATCTTCAATTATATTAAGAAATCTTAAAGGGGAAGCAGTTGCACTGGCAGTGCACGTGCGGCTCCGTGATGTTCCTCCACAGGATCAAGAACGGGAGCTACCAAAGATTATCGCAGAGACCTATTCTAGTATTGGTCGAAAAATTCTAGGGGCCAGACCGATTAAACCACAATTTCAAGGCAGATCTAATAAAGAGACTATCAAGCAAGCGCCTGAAGGTTCCAAAAAATGCTGGGATAAAAAACAACAAACACACAAAATAGGTATAACATTAGAAATAGGGATAATATAAAGATGCCTGATAGATATCAATTTACTAATACACGCCTATCTCATTTGTTTCAGGACACACCAGAAAAACGCAGTGAGAGAGGTGGGCAGTCAAAGCAGTGAACTGAGTACGTGAAACTGAGAAAGGACTCACAACGCTCATCTGAAGTTTCAGTTAAAAAAGAAGAGAACCTTCCCCAACAAAAACCCCAATTTAAAAAGAAAAATGTGGCAGCGGTTACAATTCGACATGCTTCTCATGTATTCGGCTTTACTGAAGAAAAAGAAGTGGGCACTAGCACTGCTCGACAGCAGAGTACACAATAGTTCACCAGGATCTTCAAGGGCATCTGGAGGTGAAAGCAACTGATGACTTCTTACAAGTTGAGACTGCAGGCATGAGTGTCTCCATACCTGATAGGGTGTACAGAGTAACTATTCAGTTACAAAAGGGACATTAAATGCATAACTGACGCTATCTTTTGGGACTACGTAGTCTCTATCTATGATATTTTGCTGTCTGAAAAAGATTGGCCGCCAAAATTAATCTGCAATCTCCCTTATGGAGAGAATATGATTGAAAAATCCTTCTCTCCTCTTGTTCCCAGAAAGCTTGTCAAAATGCATGCCATTGATTGGGCACTGGCACAGCTACCTGCGTTATATCGCAATCACGTAGGATGGGACACATATTCCCCATACCACATAATACCAATAAAATACTAACCCCAACTGCAACCCCAATACCCTATAAAATATGATGCTAAAGCACCTGTGAGGGAAATCCTGAATCAATTGGAGTACCAGGGTGTCATTGAACCCTCAGACTCATCCATGAATAATTCATTATTTCCAGTCGCTAAACCCGACCATTCATATAGAATAGTTGCACAGACATTTAAATAGTCACACAAAAAGATTTGTTATACAAAATGCACACAGCACTGCACTTTTGAACAATATAGTGCGCTGAAAATACAAGATGACCCTGGATATATCAAACAGGTTTTTCCACCAAAACATAGCGCCTGAAAGTAGGGACCTAACAAGTTTTAGCACCCTTGGCTTTGAGGAAAACTCTGCCGACTCCCACAGGGGTACAGAACAGCCCAGGACTGTTCTCAGCTCTTGTAACATCTATTTTACATGACATTGACACTGAGGTGTTGTCATATGTGGATGACATTTGTCTCACAGACAATGACCTAATGCAACATTTAAGACAGGTAGCCTGCATTGTTGTAGGATTTGCCAAAATCGGCTACAAATTTAACTTTAACAAAATGAAAATAGCTTTCCTTAGTGTCTTGTTTCTGGGATACAAATTGTTGCATGAAGGCAGGTGCCTGGCACCCCAATTTTTTTGAAAAATGCGCACATCTACAACCTCCAAACAAAAAAAGTTCCAGTCAGTGTTGAGCTTTTTAAACTTTGGCAGAATATATATTCCAGATTACGCACAATGCATCAACCCATTGTACGACTTAATATGTCCTTATTTTCTGGTAAATTTTGGACAGTCGAACACACATGCATTCTAAAAGCTTTGTAAAATGGCATGCTCGAAGCAAAATGCTTACATACAAAGGACAATGAAAAACATTTAGGTGGTCATTACAACCCTGGCGGACGGTGTTAAAGCGGCGGTAAAACCGGCAACAGGCCTGCGGTAAGAAAATTGGAATTATGACCGTGGCGGGAACCGCCAACAAAGACAGCCACTTTAACACTCCGACCGCCACGGCGGTACAGACAAACAGCGCGGCGGTCACTGCCAACAGGCAGGCGGAGGACAATGTACCGCCCACAGTATCACAACCTACCAATCCGCCACCTTTTCCGGGGCGGATTCACCGCAGATAAAAACACTGCGGAAACAGCCTTTTCAAAGGGAAAACGCTCACCTCTACACACTCCACGAGGAAGAGGGTCACCATGGAGCCGGAACTCCATATTCTGCCAGCGATAGTCTTCCTGCTCCTATACGACGATCATCAACGCCGGCGGCGAAGAGCACGGTGAGTACTGCACCTACGACATAGGGGAGGGGGGAGGCAAAAACACAGGGACACACACAACCAACATCCCAACCCCGACCCTCACCCACTACAACACACACACTAATGCATATCTATACATTACAGTAACACCCCCCAACCCCCTGGAAGAATGCAAACACAAAAGGAAATGAGTTGAACCATTGTAATATATCAAAATACAGGAAGCAAATATATACATATATATATATATACATATTAAACAAAATATACACCACGATTAGTAGTGCAGGTAATGCACCATTCATTGTCCGTGGACCACTGAGCCCAAAATGCATGGGCGAGGCCCACACAAGATACCTGATCAAAACAGAGAGAACACTGCAGGGGCATCAGATAAAAATACAACAGGCACCTCAGGGGGAAGGAAAGGAGGGGCACCTCAGCCGGATGAGTGCACCACGCCAGATCCACGAGGGGGCTCCATGCCCATTGATGTATCCTGGGGAGTGCAAAGCCACAGTCTCTCAAGTCTCTGCAGTGGGTGGTTTGCCCACTGTACCATCCTGGGGAGTGCAAAGCCACAGTCTCTCAAGTCTCTACAGTGGGTGGTTTGCCCACTGTTCAATCCTGGGGAGTGCAAAGCCACAGTCTCTCAAGTCTCTGCAGTGAGTGGTTTGCCCACTGTACCATCCTGGGGAGTGCAAAGCCACAGTCTCTCAAGTCTCTGCAGTGGGTGGTTTGCCCACTGTTCAATCCTGGGGAGTGCAAAGCCACAGTCTCTCAAGTCTCTCCAGTGGGTGGGTTGCCCACTGTTCAATCCTGGGGAGTGCAAAGCCAAAGTCTCTCAAGTCTCTGCAGTGGGTGGTTTGCCCACTGTTCAATCCTGGGGAGTGCAAAGCCACAGTCTCTCAAGTCTCTGCAGTGGGTGGTTTGCCCACTGTACCATCCTGGGGAGTGCAAAGCCACAGTCTCTCAAGTCTCTACAGTGGGTGGTTTGCCCACTGCTCAATCCTGGGGACTGGAAAGCCACAGTCTCTCAAGTCTCTGCAGTGGGTGGTTTGCCCACTGTTCAATCCTGGGGAGTGCAAAGCCACAGTCTCTCAAGTCTCTACAGTGGGTGGTTTGCCCACTGTACCATCCTGGGGAGTGCAAAGCCAAAGTCTCTCAAGTCTCTGCAGTGGGTGGTTTGCCCACTGTTCAATCCTGGGGAGTGCAAAGCCACAGTCTCTCAAGTCTCTGCAGTGGGTGGTTTGCCCACTGTACCATCCTGGGGAGTGCAAAGCCACAGTCTCTCAAGTCTCTACAGTGGGTGGTTTGCCCACTGCTCAATCCTGGGGACTGGAAAGCCACAGTCTCTCAAGTCTCTGCAGTGGGTGGTTTGCCCACTGTTCAATCCTGGGGAGTGCAAAGCCACAGTCTCTCAAGTCTCTGCAGTGAGTGGTTTGCCCACTGTACCATCCTGGGGAGTGCAAAGCCAAAGTCTCTCAAGTCTCTGCAGTGGGTGGTTTGCCCACTGTTCAATCCTGGGGAGTGCAAAGCCACAGTCTCTCAAGTCTCTGCAGTGGGTGGTTTGCCCACTGTACCATCCTGGGGAGTGCAAAGCCACAGTCTCTCAAGTCTCTACAGTGGGTGGTTTGCCCACTGCTCAATCCTGGGGACTGGAAAGCCACAGTCTCTCAAGTCTCTGCAGTGGGTGGTTTGCCCACTGTTCAATCCTGGGGAGTGCAAAGCCACAGTCTCTCAAGTCTCTACAGTGGGTGGTTTGCCCACTGTACCATCCTGGGGAGTGCAAAGCCACAGTCTCTCAAGTCTCTACAGTTGGTGGTTTGCCCACTGTACCATCCTGGGGAGTGCAAAGCCACAGTCTCTCAAGTCTCTGCAGTGGGTGGTTTGCCCACTGTTCAATCCTGGGGGGTGCAAAGACACAGTCTCTGAAGTGGATAACAGTCTCCACTGGTTCTGGAGGGGGGCTGGTGCCCAGAGTGCAGCACACACCCCAAGACGGTCCCAGTTGCGTCACTGCCCCTGCCGCAAATGGGCTTGCGGGGCATTCCATGGCGGTCTTTGCCCTGTTCAGCGGTCCCTGGCCTGTTCAGCGGTGCTTGCGTTGCCAGTGGCAGACCTGTTCAGCGGTGCATTCCATGGCGGTCTTTGCCCGGTTCAGCGGTCCCTGGCCTGTTCAGCGGTGCTTGCGTTGCCAGTGTCAGACCTGTTCAGCGGTGCATTCCATGGCGCTCTTTGCCCTGTTCAGCGGTCCCTAGCCTGTTCAGCGGTGCTTGCCACGGCGGTCCTTCATTGCCCAGCAGGGCTGTGGGTGGCGGTCCTTCATGGGTCAGCTGGGCTGTGGCTTGCGGGGCCCTCCTGGACAGCTGGGCTGTGGCTGGCGGTGGCCTCCTGGCCAGTGACTCTGAGGCTGGCGGTGGCCTCCTGGGCAGTGACTCTGGGGCTGGCGGTGGCATCTTGGGCAGTGACGATGGGGCTGGTGGTGGCCTCCTGGGCAGTGACGATGGGGATGGCGGTGGCCTCCTGGGCAGTGACGATGGGGCTGGCGGTGGCCTCCTGGGCAGTGACGATGGGGCTGGCGGTGGCCTCCTGGCCAGTGACAATGGGGCTGGCCTCCTGGGCAGTGACTCTGGCGGTGGCCTCCTGGCCAGTGACGATGGGGCTGGCCTCCTGGGCAGTGACTCTGGCGGTGGCCTCCTGGCGGGTGACGATGGGGCTGGCGGTGGCCTCCTGGGCAGTGGGGATGATGGCGGTCCTCTCCGCCGTGCTGCTCCTCCCAGACCTCGGAGATTTCTTCTGCCCCCTTCCCCACCTTGGGAGAAGTCACAGCTGAGTCGACACTCCCCCCGGGACCCTTGTGAGCGGCTTTGCTGGCTGGAGTCTCCCCCCTCTCCCGCTGGGCACTGTCCAACTTCTGGTGCTTCACAGGGGGGGACTGGCTGTGCTGTGGCTCCGTGCCACACTGGCTGTCCTGGTGGCCTGTGCACTCCACATACCTGTAACAACAGGCACCACTGGTCCCGGAGATTATTTGGCTGAGGTGCTAGTACGGGACCTATGAGTTGGACGGGGGGGTGGTGGTAAATAGGCCAGGAAAAGTTTTTGGGAGACACTGGGACGGGCAGATGTAGGGGGTTTGGGAGTGGAGGAAGAGGTGGTGGTTGTAGGAGGTGTACGTTTTGTGGATTTGGATGCAGGTGCATGGGCTGGAGGCTGTCGTGAGGTGGATGGCTGTTGGGTGGGTGTGTGCCTGCGTTTGTGTATCTTCGGAGGGGGCATCACAGACACACTGGGAGAGGACACAGGGGACGTGTAAATGGGAGTGGGGGTGGTGAGTGCACGTGAGCGGGGTGTGGTGGTGGGTGTGCTGGTGCGGGACGTAGTGGCTGTAGTGGTAGTGCATGCAGGTGTGAGTGTAGACGAGACTGGGAGGGAGGAGGGAGACGACGAGGAGGGGGACACAGTGGAGTCAGTGGATGTTGGTGTGTCTGTACGTGTGTGATGCTTGCGTGAGTGCCTGTGGGAGGTGTGGTGCTTATGTTTGCCTTAGCTTCCCTTGTGTGTTGACGTGTGTGCATGCTGGTCTGTAGGTGTGCTTGGGATAGGCTGAGGTACAGGGGATTGGGTCGGGGTGGAGGAAGTTGGAGGGGGGAGGCTAGACACAGGGACAATGGCTGCCATCAGTGCTGAGGCCAGAGTTTGCAGGGTTCGATGAAGGGCAGCCTGACCAGAATGAATGCCCTCCAGGAATGCATTTGTGTGTTACAATTCCCTTTCTACACACTGGATGGGTGTTCAAGATGGTAGACTGCCCAACACTGAGGGACCTGAGGAGGTCAATGGCCTCCTCACTGAGGGCAGCAGAGGTGACAGGGGCAGGGGCTGAGATGCCTGGGGCGAAGGTGATGCCCCTGGGTGAGCGGGCACAGGGCGAAGGCTGAGGTGCTGCTAGGAGGGTGGTGCTGGTAGGGGGGGTGGCGGCTGTATCTGTAGAAGTAGGGGGCACAGATTTTGCCGCCACCACAAGGGAGCTCCCATCAGAGGACGAGTCTGTGTCGCTGGTTGCAGATCCTGTGACCGACGTGGTGCTCCCCTCGCCCTCCGTCCCACTGGTGTATTATGAGTCCGTGGTGTGGGCCTCCATGGCCATGTGGGATGCAGCTCCCTCGTGCTCTGGTGCCACTGTACCTCCGCCTGATGATGCTGATGCACACAAGAACAGGGAGACCACAAAAAGGGGACGACGACAGAAGAAAGACAGGTTGAGGGCATGGCTTACCGCTACCGTTGGCGGACAAGACAGACAGCAGCCCCCTGCACTACGTCACGCTGTTGGGCTCTACAGATGCAAATCCTGGGCTATGGCCTTCATGGCTATGGTCGACATCTGCACACATAAATGACACAGGGGCATGAATACCTGTACTTGGCACTCTACAGAGGTGGGGTGGGGTGCCACATGGCCTGCATTACAGAGGGGCCTAGCCTACGGAACTCGCCCTGGCCTAAGGAAACCCACAGCCCTCCTCCCCCACCCAGACACCTTCACTGGGCGCAAAGTCCGCTGAATGATAGTGTACTCACCCCCTTGTGTCTGCTGTGATGCCCTCAAGCGCCCATCCAACTCAGGGTAGGCCACCGCCAGGATCCAGAACATCAGGGGGGTCATGGTTCGACGGGCACCCCTCCCACGTTGGGAGGCCATCCCCAGCTGAGCCTCCGCCGTCTTCTTGCTCCAGCGGTGAATGTCCTCCCATCTTTTCCGGCAGTGGGTGCTCCGTTTGTGGTGGACCCCCAGGGTCCGGACGTCCTTGGCGATGGCACGCCAAATATCCTTCTTCTGGTGGGCGCTGACCTACATGACATGTACAGGGGAAGAAGAGAAGTCATTAACAACTGCACCGTCTAAGTGAGTGGCCCACATCCCTACCCTTGCCATATGGCACATGCATTCACATTCCTTCATGCACGCAGAACTGTGCCCCCTTCATTCTTACAACCAGCCCTCTCCACACAGGCATAGCCCATACAACATGCTCCCTGTGTATTTACCTGTTGGTCTGGAGGACCGTAGAGTAGCGTGTACTGGGGGAGGACCCCGTCCACGAGCTTTTCCAACTCCTCTGCAGTGAAGGCAGGGGCCCTTTCCCCAGACGCTCAAGCCATTGTCTCTTCCATACCGAGGTCACAGCAGCACTTGCAGTGTAGGTCCTCTCCTGTCGAAGATCAGGTATCGAGTGATTGAAAAGATAGAAAATGGCGGTCACGTCCGCGGCGGTGCGTACCATCACCACCAGCGTACATCGTCATTGGCTCCTGGGACCCATAGGGTCCAATGTTAACCAATGCAGCATTGTGCTGCGGTCTTCGACCGCCTACCGCGACGTTGTACAACGCCAGCGTGTTACCTCACATCCCATTGTCCCACTTTAGAGGTCAGGCAGCCGCCATTTCAGGGGCCCACATGCCCTAATTACCAACTGCGTCACACAGACCTAGGCCTTGTCGCACACACAAATACAGGCCACATTTTGTGTGTGAATGGTGTTCTGTGTAGACTGTGGGTACATACCTCTGAGTTGTTTGACTCTGTGGTCGCTGTTGTCATTCCTAGGCACCGTCTGCTGGGACATGTGAGGAGATGGCGGAATCCTCCGGTGTACCGACCGCTGGTGGACCTGTCGACAATGGAGGAAAGACATTTGATCATCACCTACAGGTTTGACCGTGCCACAATCCAGGAACTGTGTGCCCAGTTGGAGCCTGACCTGATGTCAGCAATCCGCCATCCCACAGGGATCCCCCCTCAAGTGCAGATGCTATCAGTGCTCCATTTCCTAGCAAGTGGGTCATTTCAAACAACAGTGGCCATGGCATCAGGGATGTCCCAGCCTATGTTTTCCAACGTGTTGTCCAGAGTGTTGTCTGCCCTGCTGAAATACATGCAGAGCTACATCGTTTTCCCTCAGGTGGAGGATTTGCCTACAGTTAAAGGTGACTTCTATGCCCTTGGACATATCCCCAACATCATAGGTGCCATTGATGGGACCTATGTAGCTCTGGTCCCCCCCGCAGGAGTGAACAGGTGTACAGGAACCGGAAGAGTTATCATTCAATGAATGTACAGATGGTATGTTTGGCAGACCAGTACATCTCCCAGGTAAATGGTATGTTCCCTGGCTCTGTGCATGACGCCTACATCCTGCAGAATAGCAGCATCCCTTATGTGATGGGTCAACTCCAAAGGCACCGGGTGTGGCTATTAGGGGACTCTGGTTACCCCAACCTGTCATGGCTACTGACCCCAGTGAGGAATCCCAGGACCAGGGCAGAGGAACGCTACAATGAGGCCCATGGGCGGACTAGGAGGGTGATCGAACGCACCTTCGGCCTCCTGAAGGCCAGGTTCAGGTGCCTCCATATGACAGGTGGTTCCCTATTCTACTCACCAAAGAAGGTGTGCCAGATCATCGTGGCCTGCTGTATGCTTCACAACTTGGCTTTGCGATGACAGGTGCCTTTTCTGCAGGAGGATGGTCCAGATGACGGTGTTGTGGCAGCTGTGGAGCCTGTGGACAGTGATGAGGAGGAAGCAGAGGAAGAAGACATTGACAACGGGGACTCAGTTATCCTGCAATATTTCCAGTGACACACAGGTGAGAACACATTCCTGCCTACTACAAGTACTTTCATACTTCTACCTCTATCCTGTCTGTCGATTTCAACCAGTATATGGTAACTGAGTTGTACAATTTCCCTTACGGTTTCACAGGTGTGTCATCTGCTTAGATTCCTCATGGACTTGAGATGTGTGACATAGGTATGTTGACATTACATTTGAAAACGCATTTTGTCACTGTCATTGCTAATACACATTTTCGAAATCACAGACTGACTCCAGATTGTTTTGTGCTTCAAGGTTGTTTATTGAAGTGCTAAATATTGGAGGGGGGTTGTAACATGGTGAGGAGTGATGGTGGAGGAATGTCCATGGCAGAGTCCAGTCTATTAGTCTCACAGGTGCATTGCCCATATGGGCATAGGAAGTGGAGCTGGGGCAGTTTAAATATGGACAGGGTTACAAAGTGGGACAGTGGGATGACAATCAGGGTGGTCTCATTTCTTGGCGGGGGTCTTGGCATTGTGCTCTGTCTTGTTCCTGGATCTCAGGGACCACTTGCGGGGTGGTTCTCCGTCTGCAGGGGGTGGGGTGCTGGTGTGGTGGTCCTGTGGCGGTGCCTCCTGTCCACTAGCGCCGGCGGAGGTGGTGGGCAGTTCATCGTCCAGGCTAGTGTCAGGGGCCCCTTGGAGTGCCACAGTGTCCCTCCTGGTGTTGAGTATTTCCTTCAGCACCCCTACGATGGTGCCCAGGGTGGAGCTGATGGTTCTGAGTTCCTCCCTGAACCCCAAATTCTGTTCCTCCTGCATGCGCTGGGTCTCCTGAAACTTTGCCAGGACCGTTGCCATCGTCTCCTGGGAGTGGTGGTATGCTCCCATGATGAAGGAGAGGGCCTCGTGGAGAGTGGGTTCCCTAGGCCTGTCCGCCCCCTGTCGCACAGCAGCCCTCCCAGTTTCCCTGTGTTCTTGGGCCTCCGTCCCCTGGACCGTGTGCCCACTACCACTGCCCCCAGGTCCCTGTTGTTGTTGGGGTGGTGGGTTATCCTGGGTTCCCTGCAGTGGTGGACACACAGCTGATTGACGTGTCCTGGGGGCGGAGGTATGGGCCGGCTGGGTGGGTGTTGTGCTGATGTTACCAGAGGGTTGAAGCTCTGTGGTGGCCTGTGACTGGGAGTGGGGAACTGACTGTCCCGAGGCCCACGATGGTCCGGGCTGGTCATCTGGATCCAGTTGGACAGAGCTGCTGTCATCACCTTGGGCCTCTTGTGTGGGTGGGGTGGAGATGTCTGGACCCTCCTGTCTGGTGATGTTGGGTAGGGGTCCTGCAGGGGTGTAAAAGCATGATTATTGCATCTGTGTGTGTCATGGTGTGCAATGGGTGGGTGACCGTGTACCCCAGTGCTAGCATTCCTGTGTGGGGGCTTGTGTGATGATGGTTGAGGGGGGTGTTATGGGTATGTGCAGTGGGCATGCTTTAGTGATGGGTGTCCATGCTTTGTTGTGTCATGCAGGGCTTGGTGTTGGGATGTGTGGTTTGTGTTATTAGTACATTTGTGAGGAGTTGGAGTGATAGGGGAGGGGGCGAGGGTGGGGGTATGTGATAGCTTGCAGGTAGAGTGGGGGATGAAGTAGTTAAAGGTTTGACTTACCAGAGTCCATTCCTCCACCTACTCCTGCGAGGCCCTCAGAATGCAGAATCGCCAAGACCTGCTCCTCCCATGTTGTTAGTTGTGGGGGAGGAGGAGGGGGTCCGCCGCCAGTCCGCTGTACTGCGATGTGGTGTCTTGAGACCACGGAATGCACCTTCCCCCATAGGTCGTTCCACCTCTTCCTGATGTCGTCCCGATTTCTTGGGTGCTGTCCCACTGCGTTGACCCTGTTGACTATTCTTCGCCATAGCTCCATCTTCCTTGCAATTGAGGTGTGCTGCACCTGTGCTCCAAATAGCTGTGGCTCTACCCGGACGATTTCCTCCACCATGGCCCTGAGTTCCTCCTCCGAGAACCTGGGGTGTCTTTGCCGTGCCATGGGGTGGTGTAGGTTATGTGTGGGGTAGTGTATGTGGTGATAAGTGTGGTGATATGTAGTGGTGTGTGGTGTTTTGTGCGTGGAAGTAGTGTGGGTGATGGTCTGGTGTGCCTGTGGATGCTTGGTAGTAGTTTGTAGTGTCTCTCTCTGGCCTTCTTTCTGTGTTTTTGTTGTAAGGGTTTGTGGGTTATGTGAGTGTGTGTTTTATATTGTATTGGGTGTGTGGGATTGGTGTGTGTATGTGTATCAGGTGTGTGTATTTCGAATTGTCCAATGTGGGGATGTTTTGTAAGAGTGTGTGTATTTTGAGCGCGGCGGTCTGTACCGCCAATGGGATACCGCGGTTGAAAGACCGCCGCGTGGATTCGTGTGTCGTGA
The DNA here is from genome assembly GCF_031143425.1 of Pleurodeles waltl. Taxonomy (NCBI): domain Eukaryota; kingdom Metazoa; phylum Chordata; class Amphibia; order Caudata; family Salamandridae; genus Pleurodeles; species Pleurodeles waltl. Next base: position 724,129,912 of record NC_090436.1, on the reverse strand, counting down.
TAGTGTGGGCGTATTTCTGTTGGCGTGACGGTGGAGGATTTGTTTTCGCCAGTTTATCACTGACCTTTGGTGTGGCGGACTTGTGTGGGTGTCTGGATTTTGTCAGATTTCGAGATGTGGGTCGCAATAGCTGTGACGGAATTCCGCGGCCGCGGCGGTGTGTTGGCGGTCTTCTGCCCGGCGGTAAGCGGCTTTTACCGCCAATGTTGTAATGAGGGCCTAAGTCCTCAAAGTAATAGCAGGTGCCATTGGCTTCATATATGTAACATTCAGTGAGGGTGAGACCGTCCCAATTGCATATAAATCACACTTATATCCAACAGCTGAACAACGCTTTGCTTCCACTGAGAAAATCCTCACTGCTGCTCAGATGGCGGTCCTTAAAGAGAGACCTCTTGCCCAGGGGAAGCAGATTATTGTTGTTTCTGCAGTTCTAGCCCTTAAGGCTGCTAGTAAAGCAAGTGTTCTAAACGCTAAAGCACTACATCCACGTTGGATCCAACGGGCAATGTCTCTGACAGTCACTGATGTTGATTATGTCTTTGACTCAAAATTACAGACCCAGGAACTCTTACAATATGAACTTAAATATCCAGTACCATCAAATACATTGCCTATCGAACAATATCATAAACGTTTATACACTGATGGTTCAACCCAACCAGCGATAGGAACAAAACATCAATACTCTGCTGCTTGCATTGTCATGAGTGGGTACATGAAGGATGGCAAGTTCCATCTACAAAATACTTACATGCAGACTTTAGGAGATTGCACTGCACAACTTGCAGAGCTCAAGGTTCTGGTGATACCACTGGAACATACGGATCCTGGGCAGATAACGTTGATTGTCTGTGATTCATACTATTGTGTCCTGTCCTTCAATGAATATCTGCTTTACTGGTACCAAAATGGGTTCAGAGATTCAAAAGGCAACACCGTTAAACACAGACTTCTGTGGGGGAATGTAGCAGAGCTGAAAGAAATGCTACCCAATGTCTGTGTTGTGCATACACTAGGACATAAACGTGTTGGAATACATGTTGAAGGCAATAACTGGCTGATGAAGCAGCCAAATCAGCAGTAGCTATGGCTTCTGTTGTTGCAGTACCTCGTTCTAATCTAAAAGTGGATGATAAAACACTAGCAGCAGTGGCAGCCTCGGCTGACAGCACGCCTTTCACTAAAGCATATCCTGCTAAATATTCCTACTGGATGGCAGGCTTGTTTGATGCACAAGTAACAATACCAGGAGTGGAAGTTTGAATAATTCCCAATAAAGAACTAAGACCTGGGTTAGTAAAAGCAGCAAATGAGGGAGTTGCCTCTGCCCATGCTGGTGAGGCGGCTACAATTTCGATATTACAATCACGATATTGGTAGCCAGGTCTATACAAACAGACTAAGCAGTATGTCCTTTGTTGTAACATCTGCCAGCAAATAAAAGAGTCTACAGTGAAACGCCCACTGTAGACACCCCTCTTAATTTCCTACAAACCATCACAGTGTGTGTACTTGGACCATTGGGGTCCGCTGACACCAGAGAGTGCATACAAATACATCCTAGTCACTGTTGACTCATGCTCCAGATTTCAGTGGGTTTGGCCAAAATGCCCGGCTGACTCTCTGTTATTAATGATTTGCGAGTCTTTATCGGTACATATGCTGTTGCGGCTTTGCATTTGGACCGGGGGCCCTGCTTTTGCCTCAAGGGCTTACAGGGATGCCACGGCTTCATTAGGGGTTCAACTGCATTACTCGTCTCCATTTCATCTCTCGGGAAATAGTGTCGTGGAGCGACAAAACCGAGATTCAAAGCAATCCTTAAAAGGCTAGACTATTAGGCAAGGGTCGTAGCTGGCTTACACACCTATATAGAGTCTGGAGAACTCTTAACAATCTGTCTAGAAGGTCCCTGGGGGGGGCGCACATCATATGAATGCCTTTTTGGAACTCAAAAGTATGTTCCAGATCTTGAAGGTTCTGGCATGGAGGCGGCGAATACACCCTTTGACATAAATGAACATGTCACTGTCTTGCAGGACTTACAACAGTTCCATGATGACAACACATCTGCCAATGCTGCCTCCTTTGGAATCAGGGGTGTACCAGTAACATCTGCAGGCTGGATTCCTAAACTTGGGGATCTGGTGTGTGAAAGATAGCTGTGAAAAAGGAATTCAGTCCTTCTTATCGTGCACCGGTTCCAGTCCTGGGAATACATTGTACCAGAACTGTGATTCTACCACCACTGCCTGGCTCTAAAGAAAATCACTTTGTCTCCATCAACAATGTCAAGTTACACTATGTGGCTGATCCTGCACAGCAGACCTAGAGAACTCCTGAGTAGTGCCCGAATCCCTCCCACCACAGACCAGTATGTTCCCCTACAAGTCTTCAACAGCAACGTTGATAGCTCTCCGAGCTTGGGGAGGGTGGAAAATGAGCTTTGATTAGTTCCACTGACAACTACTTGTACAATCATTAATGAAAATTGTGACCTTACCTTTATCTTACAAATTCTATACAAACGGATGTCATAATTTACTATGAACCAGCAAGGGAGTCCTCAGCAAGTTCTCCTCTTTAAAACACAGCTCTAGTTTTTTCATGAACAGATGCTGGTTATTTTGTCGACGTTAACAATACTTCCAGTGACTCATCTGCCTCTACTGCAACAGAATTGTCAGGAGCACGTAAGCTGATACACTGGCTTAAAATTAACTATCTCATTCATCATTGGACTTATCTGTGGCTTTTATTGACTATATTTGCCTTTCTACTTTGGTTTGGGTTTGTCATTGTCTTCTTTCTCCTGATGCATGGTCATTTTCTTCCTGAGCGCTCCACAATAGAACTGGTGGATGAGGTTTTAAAACCACATTTTTCATTGCACAAAATTCACAGAATTGTCTCTCAATCAATCAAATAAATTCTTAAGTGCACTACTTACCCAGTAGGGTCTCAAGGTGCTGGTAGGGGGGCAGTTACTGCTCAAAAAGCTATGTTTTAAGGTGCTTTCTGAAGGTTAGGAGGTCGTGGGTCTTGCGTAGGTTGGTGGGGAGGTAGTTCCAGGTTTTGGCGGCAAGGTGGGAGAAGGATCTGCTGCCGGAGGTTGAGGATGAGACGTGCGGCTGCGTTCTGGATTTTCTGGCTTGGCTGTGGTCCCTGGGTAGAGGGCGTTGCTGTATTCCAGTCTGCTGCTAATGAGGGCGTGGGTGACTGTTCTTCTTGTTTCTAAAGGAATTCATTTGAAAGTCTTGCATAGCATGCGAAAGGAGTTGAAGCAGGAGGATGATATGGTGTTGATTTGCTGAGTCATGGAGAGAGATGAGTCCAGTACGATGCCAAGGTTGCGTGCGTCGGTGGTGGGTGCTGGGGGTGGTCCGAGGGCGGTGGGCCACCAGGAGTCATTCCATGCTGTCTTGTTGGGGCCGAAGATGATGATCTCTGTTTTGTTTGAGTTCAATTTGAGGTGGCTTGCTATCATCCATTTGGCGATGTCGAGGAGTCCGTTGTGCAGGTTAATCTTGGCGGTGGCTGGGTTCCTGGTGAGGGAGATGATGAGCTGGGTGTTGTCAGCGTATGGAATGATGGTGATGCCGTGGGGGCAGAAGATGTTGGCGAGAGGTGCCATTTAGATGTTGAAGAGGGTAGGGCTGAGGGAGGATCCTTGGGGACCCCTCAGATGATCTTGGTATCTGTAGATCGGAAAGGAGGGAGGCGAACTCTTTGGGTTCTTTTGGAAAGGAAGGAGGTAAGCCAGTCCAGGGCCCGTGGCGAATTCCGGCGTCAAAAAGCCGTGCACGGAGGGTTTGGTGGCATACAGTGTCAAAAGCTGCAGAGAGGTCTAGGAGGATGAGGGTGACAGTCTCGCCCTTGTCCACTCTGGTCCTGATGTCATCTGTGCAGGCGATGAGGGTGGTCTCAGTGCTGTGGTTCTTGCGGAATCGAGACTGGGAGGCGTCCAGTATGTTGTTTTCTTCTAGGAAGCGAGACAGTTGTGCGTTTACTATCTTCTCAGCGACCTTTGCGGGGAAGGGAAGAAGAGAAATGGGTTGGTAGTTTGTGAGGTTTTCCGGGTCTGCTTTGTGTTTTTTTAGAAGAGCGTTGACTTTGGCGTGCTTCCAAATATCTGGGAAGGTTGCAGTGTCGAAGGAACTGTTGATGAGGGCACGGAGCTGGGGAGTGTTGATTTGGCTGGCCTTGTTGAAAATGTGGTGGGGGCAAGGGTCTGTTGGGGAGCCTGAGTGGATGGAGTTCATGGTTTTGCCGATTTCTTCGTCGTTGGTGGAGATCCAGGTGTTTAGTCGGTTGGTGCTGCAGGGTGTTGTGGTGTTGGTTGTGTCGGTGATGGTGGGTGCTGATGATTTGAAGCTGTTGTGTATGTTTGCGATTTTGTGGTGAAAGTAGTTGGAGAGGGAGTTGCAGAGGTACTGGGAGTGTGGAGGGTCGATGGTGCTGGATTTGGGTTTGGAAAGTTCTTTGACAATGGCAAAGAGTTCCTTGCTGTTGTGTGTGTTGTTGTCTCTGCATTCTTTGTAGAAGGACCGTTTGGTGGTTCAGATGAGTTGGTGGTGTTTGCGCATGGCTGTTTTGAGAGCGGAGAAGTTGCTCATTGAAGGATCTTGGCACCAGGCTTTCTCAATTTTCTGGCATTCTCGTTTGGAAGACTGGAGTTCTGTGGTGAACCAGGGGGCGGTCTTGATGGTGCGGGTATTGTTGTTTGTTTTCAAAGGGATGAGGGAGTCTGTGCAGGTTTCTAGCCATTGTGTGGGGTTGTTGGTGATGGGAGGTGGAGCTTGTGCGAGGTTGGAGATCAGGTGTTCTTTGGAGAACTTGTTCCACTTGCAGTAGGGTGTAGTGTGGTGTTGGTGGTGGGGGGTGGGTTTCATGAAGGAGAAGTGGACGCAGTGGTGGTCAGGCGAGTGAAATTCAGTGGTGTGAGTAAAGGTGATATTGCTGCAGGAGGTGAAGATAAAACCAAAACACAAATGATGGACGGAATGCGGAACCAATCAAACATTCACCCCAAGCACAGATCTGGGTTTAATCCATCGTTCTTTTGCTCACCATACCACCCCAGTTTAGACCCAGCCATATGCAAATCAGTCTTGACCCTGTTCCTCATGGGAACAGTCTAGCCCGAACTGCCAGGCCAGGTCCTCCCTGGACCGGAAACAAGCATCCTGGGACCGGTTTCAGGGTTTCACCCTTCATCAGCCAGGCTAGCTTGAATCCAGTGGCATAGTGAGCACGGGACCCACGCTGGGCATACCCGGCGCACTTATGGCGGCAAAAGCAAAGCAAAACACAAATGATGGACGGAATACGGAACCAATCAAACATTCACCCCAGTCACAGATCTGGGTTTAATCCATCTTTCTTTTGCTCAGCATGCCACCCCAGTTTAGACCCAGCCATACGCAAATCAGTCTTGACCCTGTTCCTCATGGGAACAGTCCAGCCCGAACTGCTAGGCCAGGTCCTCCCTGGACAGGAAACAAGCATCCTGGGACCGGTTTCAGGGTTTCACCCTTCATCAGCCAGGCTAGCTTGAATCCAGTGGCATGGTGAGCACGGGACCCACGTCTGGGCATACCCGGCGCACTTATGGTGGGAAAAGCAAAGCAAAACATAAATGATGGACAGAATGCAGAACCAATCAAACAATCATCCCCAGTCACAGATCTGGGTTTAATCCATCATTCTTTTGCTCACCATGCCACCCCAGTGGCGTCTAGTGTGTGTCCCGCTGAGTGGGTGGGTGAGGTGACCAGTTGCTTGAGGCCGAGGTTCGTGAGGTTGTCCAGCAGGGCTGTGGAGTTGCAGTTGTGGGTGCTTTCCAGGTGAAAGTTGAGGTCACCAAGGAGTATGTGGTCTGTGGAGGTGAGGGCGTTGGAGCTGATGGTATGGGCGATGGTGTCACAGAATGGGGGGTGGGGTCCTGGTTGTCTGTAGATGAGGGTTCCTCTAATGGTGGTGTTAGCGTTGATGTGTATTTGAAAGTATAGGTATTCTGCGTTGTCTAGGGTATTGTTGGTGTTGGTGGAAATTTTGATGGTGTTTTGTGTATTATGGCAATACCTCCTCCTGGTTTGTTGGTGCGGTCTCTACGGGTGATTTTGTAACCTTCTGGGATGGCTATGGCGATGTCGGGTTCTGATGAGGGGTTCATCCATGTTTCAGTGAGGAAGGCGATGTCAGGAGAGGCTTGTGAATGGAGCGGGTGTTAAGGAGGGTGCAGTTAAGGTGTTTGTGGGGTTTGGTGTTGTTGCGGTGCTTTTTGGTATTGCTGGTGTTGATGTGAGTGCAGGAGAAATGGCATGAGTGGCATGTGAAAGGTCTGTGCATGTGTTTGGGGTTGGCCTGGGCGCAGGCGGGGTGCTGGCCTGGGTTAAGGGCAAGTAGTTCTGTGGAGGAGTAGTGGTGCTTCGGGGGGTCAGAGAAGTGTGGACCAGGGGGACAGGCGCTGGGCACGGTCTAGGCATGGACGGGCGCAGCAACTGCCATTAAGAAGGAAAGGTGGGAGGGAGGAGCAGCTGGGAGGGGGGACGCGGGAGAGGAGTGTCCAAAGGGGGCACGAGGGGGGCCGGGCCGCAGGGGACGCAGCGGCAGGGATTAAGGAACCGGCAAGAGCAGCGAAGAAAAAAACAGGCACAATTTAAGCACAAAATACAAAGCGGAGCACAGAATGGGCACAGTTAAGGTCAAAAACAGTTCTAAAAACTAAATACAGAAAACGAAATACAAGCTATGGAACGAAATACTAGACATGCCTACCACTAGTCACCAGGGATGAGGCGCAGGTGGGTGCCTGCAGGTGGTGGAGGGCAGAGAACTTCTCTTACAGCAGCAAACGGTGGGGTCAGTGGCACGGAGCAGGGTGGAGGAGCCGAAGTATACTCCTTGCCTAAAGCAGGGGTCTCTGGTGAACATTACATCCATACCAATTCCAATTCGGACAAAGTATTATTCGATATATATGGACCTACTGAGATCATTCAAATACCATATGTATTTAAACTTTCCAATACAGATGTGATCACACCCGGAGTGGTTTCTGATGATTGGGATGTGAAAACTGTTGATGCTACGCTGTCTGATCTAAAGTATTATACAGTATTTGAAAATAAAGATGTGTACCAGTTTAAAGGAAATTATGGAGACATGTTCTGTTATAATTATTATGGACATTATTACATTCACAGAGCAAGTACCCCAAAGAATATTTTTACATTTACACAATGGGAACACAGCCTGACTCCACCAGTAGGCAGTTCTAAAACGTATACTGAAAAATGTGCATATTTTTCTGGGCACAATGTTAAGAATGCTGAGTCATATCATTTTAAGCTGCAAGAAATGGAAAGTCAATATGTTTTATTAACAGATGCAAAATTGATATACTCTGATTCATTTGTCTCCTAAATGGCTATAGAAGGCTATGACTACTGGTTGAAGTCAATTGACTTAAAAAGTGTGTGGGGAACAAAAAAGTGGCAAATAAGAGGAAAATAAACTTTATTTAGAGCATGTATGATTCTTGTTCAAATGATATTTGTAAACGAAACAGTACAACAAACTAGCTGTTCATGCTTAACAAACATTAAGGAACTGAATGCACCCAATATTCCCACCCCCGCTAAATTTTACAAATGGCAAAAGTATATAAATGCATCTGAAGATCAGCTCAATAAATGGGTCCAGAATGGTACATTTAAAGCATCATTTTCACATCCTGGTTGGTGGTTATTATGGCCTGTAGACACCAATGGGTGCCATACGCTTTTTGTTAAATCCTTGGAGGGTTTTAGAATAAATAGGCCGGACCCTTGCTATGTGTCCTCAGAACACTCGGGTACAGTGACAACATACAGTGTAGGGAAACTATGCTAGCAATGGATGAAGGTCTCCTCGCTAGATGCTGTCAAAGAACATCTAAGTTCCCCTCCAAAAATACAGATTTACAGCATTTCCTGTTAGGCCCCAGGACACCACGCAGAAAACGCTTCTTATATGCTGCATATACTGAAATATGGAAGCTTTCCCAACAAGAGGTGGCTTCCCGGTTAAGGCAAATAGATCAGGAAAACTTACAGAAAGCATTAGCCGTTGTAGATATAGTACAAAGTGATGTATCATTTTTGCAAATGGACAAAGTCAGCTAAGTTCCATTATGCAGTTAGTTTGGACAATCCAAACATTGAAAGCAGGTCGCGTTCCCTGGCAACACGTGAGTATAAGGGAGATTTTATCCATAATTAAGTTAATGCAACAACAACAAATAATGCGAATGAAAGAGGCAACATATGTCATGTTAAATATTGAAAAGTTAGAAAACTTGCCTTTTACTGTGGCTGAAATACCATCCCGCTGAATCTGACCATTTCAAAACTTTAATTTACTACCTGTTTGAAACACATTTCAGTGGGCAGATATGAAAGGCCGGGAAATAGTTACATACACAAAGTGTGAGAGCTTCTTTTCTCATACAAATGTTTCAATAGCATGAAAGAGGTCTTTCTTAGCAATAGTGAATGCGAGACTTCTGTGAGCCATTCGATGGTTTGTAAACAGCTGTGCTTGCACGGGCCGTGTAATGTCTCTGCTGCAAATTTGGCTTGTTATGTGAAGAGAGTCCCAGTCCCCTTGATTAGACCTTCGTTCCAGGTGCTCTCCAATGGCAGCTATGTGCTCCTTAACAGTGAGAGCTGTTGTGGAATGCAAGCCGGAATAGCTTACGTCATTTTGGTCTCCTAAATTGCGCTGCAAGAATGTCCTTTTTCCCGCTAAGCAGATTCAAGGAATAGCAGACGTTTGGCCTCATATTGCTACTTCTGATGTGAATTTTGACAAGCTGAGCAGACTAAAGGCTTTATTGTTTAAAAAATGTGGTGCTTACATCTGCACGCAAGACCTATGCCCTTCAGGTTGCGAGATCATCAGCGGAGATTCTGTCCCTTTTAACTACAAACTTTCCAAGAAACTTTGGTGCACTTGTGAGACAAATATTTAATGTGCCCAGGACAACTGGAATCGCCCACTTTTTTACGGCTGTTGGTTCTGGTTTTGTTCACACCTTCTCCTCCATATTCGGTTTAATACCATCAGCCATACATTCTATGTTTTTGAGTGTTTTAGGGGGATTTCCGATTACTTTGGCTATAATAGGTGGCATTTTGCTGTTGCTACTTTTTCAGCGCAATGGCTGTCCCATCACAGCAAGGAGTACTGAAAGCGCTACCACTAGCCCAACTGTGTTGTGAACGCATGATGCAGTATTTCGGAGCACCACTCCTGGAACAACTGGAGTGTGACTGGTCTTTGGCATTCTGACTGGTTTTGGATTGTGTGCAGCCCGTGTTTCGATGCCTCTGGTGCCTCTTTGAGTGTGCACTGAAAGTTTGTCTTTCTACGCAGCACTTACTTTCATTGAACTCTGATCTGTTGATGTTCTCAATGAAGGCTCATTAACAGACATGCGCGTTGAGGGTGCGTTTGCTACAGGAAGCCGTTTATGAGTTGCCTTTTAAGGATTCAGTGACTCTTAACTCTATGGAGGGCATGACACGGAACACTGCTGTCTTAGCTGGAGCTCAGGCTTTGAAACACAAGTGCTCTGTGTCTTTTCTTGGATATGATCTGGATATTCTCCAACCTGCTGAAGTAGAATGTCTTCTGGCTTCAATTGTCCTGGATGTAATTGGCGATTTCCAAAGTGACACTGACTATTGAATTTGACTTGTTGAAATTGTCCTTTTTCCGCCTCTGTGTCCCTTAACTTGTCACCATTGACATATATATATATATATATATATATATATATATATATATATATATATATATATATATATGTGTGTGTGTGTTTTTTTTAGTGTAAGAGTTATTAGATTTTTGTATCTTAAGCTTTTGAACCACCTTTGACCGGCAAGGGGAGGGTGTTATATAGCTATTGGCATGTTTTAAACATGTTGTTTTAAGCTAAACTAGGTCTGCCGCTGTGTCCTTTAACCTTTTTACATTTTATTTGGCATTGCTTTATTTTTCTAGCAATAGCAACATTTGCAGTGCTGTTTTATTTTCTTTATCTCATTGTACTTTCGCCTAGGAAAGCATTTCATTAAAACATTTATTTCACTTTGTGCTTTCTGCAAGGCTACAGTCAGATAGGGTTGCTGACAAATGTGGTATGCTGTGTCTCCAACATTCATAGAAAACACACACTCATATGTGGGGACTATTTCTTGGAATGTCATCTGTTTTATTATAAAAACACCCCATTTCTCCCAGATACATTAGAAGAAGGTTCCATCCAGATGACCACGACTGCATGCTGATTGCTGACTGCTTCGCTGCAGCTACTTGCGTGGACATGGACGCAGTCCACATGGGAATGGTGTCTCTCTAGACTACAGGCTTCTTCCTCTGGGTATGAGGGATGATGTACCCCCAGGGAGAAAACCTGAAGGGCAGATTCTGCTTATTACGCTGTGCCCAGACATAGTGTAGGTAGGAGAAATATATTCATCACTCCTAGTGACAATATGGTAGGACTATTCTTGTTTTACTCTGTTAGCCATCTGTTTGTTTCTATTGTGTTTTATCATCCTAGTTATTGCAATACATGCCTTTTTATCTAAGATGCAGTTATTTCAATAAATCCTTATTGAACCATATTCTGCCTCTGTTGTCTTTGCCTATATGAGACCCATTGGTAACTGACAGAAAGGGAAGGGATCTGATCGACCATGATTCCCCTGAGGAGTGTTCCGTGTCATGCGCCCAGTTGCCACATTCATCTCAGCCAGAGATGAGGTGCTGGTAGTTAGCCAGAGAATCCAGATTAGGCCGCCAGGCATCATATAGTGTGGAATTCTGCTTCGTGGCCACAATCCATGTCATCCTGTCTCCCAAATCCAATAGCCTCATTTGCATAATGAGAACCTACACGACAACTGAAAGCTCAAGACAGATGGTAGGCTCTGGTTCAACTGAAGGTTTTCTTCTGACCTTAAGCACAAAATGAGCTTGGGTTTCTAAGGCTTCTACCTATTATTAATGCTCTAACCTCATGCACCAAGAAAGAAAGACAAAGCATTAAGGGGGTCATTCTAACCCTGGCGGTCATGGACCGCCAGGGCCAACGACCGCGGGAGCACCGCCAATTGGCTGGCGGTGCTCCCATGGGCATTCTGACCGCGGCGGTACAGCCGCGGTCAGAAACGGGAAACCGGCGGTGTCCCGCCGGTTTCCCGCTGCCCAAGGGAATCCTCCATGGTGGTGCTGCAAGCAGCGCCGCCATGGGGATTCCGACCCCCTTACCGCCAGCCTGGTTCTGGCGGTTTTGACCGCCAGAACCTTGCTGGCGGTAACGGGTGTCGTGGGGCCCCCTAACAGGGCCCCACCAAGATTTTCAGTGTCTGCAAAGCAGACACTGAAAATCGCGACGGGTGCAACTGCACCCGTCGCACCCCTTCCACTCCGCCGGCTCCATTCGGAGCCGGCATCCTCATGGAAGGGGGTTTCCCGCTGGGCTGGCGGGCGGCCTTCTGGCGGTCGCCCACCAGCCCAGCGGGAAACTCAGAATTACCGCGGCGGTCTTTTGACCGCGCAGCTGTATTCTGCCGGCGGGACTTTGACGGGCGGCCTCCGCCGCCCGTCAAAGTCAGAATGACCCCCTAAATGTTGACATCAAACAGGAGCAAGAAATGTATACCAATCTAATGGCCGAATTACACAATGTGAGACAAGAAGACATTGGATCAATCCAGGCGTGGCCACATGACTAAATTGTGTGCAATTTTAATGTTTTATTGTGGCTCCTATTTGTTAATTATTGCATATGAGAAAACTTTGAAATACTTGAGGATGTGTGCTGTAAAAAAATCTCTCTTGTGAGAGACAATGAACTATAATGCTGTTCTATGTAAAATAAGAGTATAGCCCACATATACATTGCACATGACATCTGACTTGCCTTTGAGTTCACTAATGGTATTGACATTTGAGTGGTGGACGGGGACATGAATTTTTAAAAACAATCACTTTATTATATGCCTCTGAAGGCACTGATGAAATCTGATGTACTGCTTGCCAAAGAAATATACTTTACATTACCATATATTTGCTGAATATTTGTTGCATACATTCCATTACAAATGTTTCCCTGGCTAAACTCGTGCCTGGGCTCTTAAAGCCAAAATGGGGTATTATGTCCTCAACAGTACCTTAACTTCCTGTTACTTTGTTGGCTTGGCCACCTCTACCACAGTACTTTGTATAACAGTTACTCATGTTCCACCTCTCTCAATATCTGTCTCTGAAAACCATAATCTTGTTTTCCAAGATTGTGGTCAGTTTCCATGGGTCTGAAAGTATAACTATTCCTAATTCTGGTATTATTAAGGAGGAATTATATACTAGAGACTCCAAGAAGTTGCTTAAAGTTACCTATACAATTTTTTGTAGAATAAAATTAAACAAACAATGCTCAAATTGTTCAGTTTCCCAATTCCAGCATTCGGATCTATGTAAGTCTGTGCTCCTTTACTAACTGCCATTGTCTGTCCTCCACCTGTCAGACTGAACGCAGTGATTTCTGTGACTATCTTGTTTTGAAAAGCCATACAGCTGCATGGGCAGAACTTTTTATTTGACCAGTGTTGGTGTCAGACAGTCAGGGATAAATGGCACACTCTAAGTTTACAAAAATGAGCATGCGCTCTGCTCATCAATTCAGTGCACGTGCAATGAGTCATTTGCATTATCTCTGCAGGTGACTCAGTGGATTCAGATGCTTGGAGTCTAAGACCCTCATTATGACATTGGCGGTAAATCCCACTTACCGCCACTCTGACAGCAGCCAACTTACCGCGGCGGCGGCGGATATCCGTTTACCATATCATGACACACATACACCAATCTGTCACTATTCAGCCACATGTACAAATCCTCCAGTCCAAAGGTCAGTGATAAAGTGGTGGTATCAAAACCCACATCGTTACGCCAACAGAACAACGCCCAACACATTATGACCCATGAATCACCGCGGCGGACATTCACTGGTGGTAAACCATTGGCGGTACATACTGTTGCGCTCAAAATACACACACTCATACAAAACGACACCACATTGGACAATTCAAACAACACACACCTGACAACCATACACATACCACACCCACACCACTATCAAACACTTACCTACAACCTTTTATGAATACAAACCATTGGCACGAGACAGACACCAAGACCACAGACAAAACTAGAGCCACACACTACTCACACCCATACACCACTCACGCATCCCAACCCACACACCCCAACACATCACCCTTCACACCCTCACCTACACACCTCACACAACACCCATGGCACCACAAAGACACCCTAGATTCACAGAGGAGGAGCTAAGGGTCATGGTGGAGGAAATCATCAGGGTAGAGCCACAGCTATTTGGAGCACAGGTGCAGCAGATATCGATAACTAGTAAGATGGAGTAATGGCGGAGATCGTGGGCAGGGTCAACTCCGTGGGACAGCACCCAAGAAGAAGGGATAACATCAGGAAGAGGTGGAACGACCTATGGGGGAAGGCACGTTCCATTGCAGCAAGACACCAACTCGCTGTACAGAGGACTGGCGGCGGACCCCCGCCTCCTCCCCCACAACTAACAGCATGGGAGGAGCAACTCTTGGCAATCATGCATCCTGAGGGCCGGGCCGGAGTAGGAGGAAGACTGGACTCTGGTAACTCAACTCTATACTGCTACTACCCCCCTACCTGTATGCCATCACATACCCTCACCCTCACTCCTATCACTGCACCACTCTCCACACACCCCACAATCACATCTCACTTATCCCAATGCCAAGCCCTGCATGCCATACTAGTGCATGGGCACCACTCACAGACCTGCATGGACACCTATCGCTAAAGCATGCACACTAGAGAGAATCTGCTAACCCAAAATATACCAACTTACACAAGTGAAAGCTGCCAGGGCAAATACAACCAAGGAGGGCAAGCCACGGATGCACAATATGTCAGACACAGAAACAAAAACACAGCATTTACATCCCAGAGGTACCCCAGCGAATGTCAGCGTAGAGGAGGTACCAGCAACATCCAGTCCCCCAACAGAAGAGGCCCACAGTGATGACAGCAGCTCTGGTCTTCTGGATCTGGATGACTAACCTGGCCAATCAGGAATCTCTGGACAGCCAGTTACCCAGGCCCAGTCACACACCACCACAGAGCCTCCCCCATCATGAAACCCCACCACAGCACCCATCCAGCATACCCACACCTCTGTCCCCCGGACACGTCAATCAGCAGTGTGTCCATTGCTACAGGGACCCAAGGCCACACCTCATACTCAAGACAATCAGGGACCTGGGGACAGTGGCAGTGAGCACACGGTTCAGGTGACAGAGGCACAGGCCAACAGGGAAACTGGGAGGACTGCTATGCACCAGGGGGAGGACAGGCACAGGGAACCGACTCTCCAGGAGGCACTTGCAGAGATCCTGGGAGCATATCAACATTCCCAGGACACGATGGGGCAGATCCTGGACAATGCGCATGAAAACAGGTGGCTGCAGGAGGGACAGTACCAGAGGATCAGGGAGGACTAACAGCAGCGGGCCTCTGCCAATAGCCAGATATCTGAAAAGCCTTCCACCTCCGCTAGTGGCCAGGAGGCCCCACCACCGGACCAACAGGCCACCAGCACCCCTCCCCTGCAGAAGGTGAACCACCCCGCAAACGTTCCCTGTGATCCAGAGACACTTTGCAATACCCCGGCCAGGAGATGAGACTCTCCTGATTGTCACCCTTGCGTCCCACTCTGTCACCCTGTCCACGTTGAACTGCCATTGCTCCCCTTCCAATGTCCCCTTGAACAATGCATCTGTGCTACAAATAGACTGGAACTATACCCTGGACTTTCCTCGATCATCACCTCATCCCATTGCACTTGCCCCTCCATATTTTAACACTTCAATAAACACCCTTGGAAAAAAAAAGATTTTTTGAGTATGTTAAATTTTTAAAGTATGTATTCATTTCAACAGGTGCCACAGAAATTCCCCAAACTGCCATTGAATGTGAGGTAACACTGACTTACCTGTGTGTCATAGGAAGTACTGTCTGATGACTGATGTTCTACTGTCCTCATCCTCATACTTTGCCTCCTCATCCTCACTGTCCACAGGGTCCACTGCTGCCACACAGGCATCTCCAGCCTCCTCCTCCTCCTGCAGAAAAGGCACATGGCATCTCAGGGCAAGGTTGTGCAACATGCAGCATGCCACTATTATCTGGCAGACCTTGGGTGAGTAGGACAGGGATCCACCTGTTAGATGGAGGCACCTGAACCTGGCCACAGGAGGCCAAAGGTCCTTTCTATTATCCTTCTGGTTCACCCATGTGCCTCATTTTAACGTTCTTCTGCCCTTGTCCTGGCATTCCTCACAGGGGTCGGCAGCCATGAGAGGTTTGGGTAACCAGAGTCACCTGCAATATTGAGGGACAACATTTAACCGCATACTATCCTATATGGCCCACACCATACCCATACACCAACATATACTGAGTGGGGACCAGGGCTCACCTATTAGCCACACCCTGGGCCTCTGTAGTTGGGCCATCACATGTGGGATGCTGCTATTCCTCAGGACAAAGGCATCATGCACCAACCCAGGATACTTAGCATTGACATGGGAGATGTACTGATCCACCAAGCAAACCATCTGTACATTCAAAGAGTGGAAACTCTTACGATTCCTGAACACCTTTTCATTTTGAAGGGGGACAAATGCAATATGTGTTCCATCAATAACCCAATTTTGTTGGGGATATGTCCCATTGCATAGAACTCAGCCTTCACTGTGGCCCAATCTTCAACCTGGGTGAAAACAATGTAGCTGCACATGTGTGTAATCAGGGCAGACAACACTCTGGTCAGCACTATTGAGAACGTTGGCTGTGACATTCCTGCTGCCAAGCCCACTGTCACTTGGAAAGAACCAGTTGCCAGGAAATGGAGCACTGATAGGACTTGCACAAGAGGGGGGATCCCAGTGGGGTGCCATATCAGATATCAGGTCAGGCTCCATTTGGGCACACAGCTCTGTGATTGTGGCCCTGTCAAGTCTATATTTGAAGATGATGTGCCTGTCCTCCATTGTTGCCAAGTCCACCAGGGGTCTGTACACAGGGGTATGTCTCCATTTCCTATTCATCCGCAGCGGTACCAATCTATGAGGCAAAAGAGTGAGGAAACTGAATAATAGGGCTACGACAGAACTTTGCATGCTATTAACCCGCAATGGGTAAGTGTGACTTGTATAGTATGTCCAATTTTCAACAGTGACACAGCAAATATCCAGGATCTGCCCCCACTCCCCCTGAAATGGCGTCTGCCTGTCCTGTGTGGAGAGACAGGTGGAAGTGAGGTAGTTCTGCTGACGTTGTACGCCATTGCAACTCCTCATTGGATAACATTGGGCCCTATGGGGTACAGTGGCCAATGGGGATCTACGCTGGCAGTGACGGTATGCATCACCACGGACGTGACCGCCATTTTCTATCAATTTCCTCACTTGCTACCTGATCATCCACAGGAGAGGACCTACACAGCATGTGCTGCTGTGACCTGTGTCTGGAACCTACCATGGCCTGTGTGACTGGGGAAAGGGCCCCTGTCTTCACTTCGGCGGAGTTGGAGCGACTGGTGGATGGGGTCCTACCCCAGTATGGACTGCTGTATGGGCCTCCAGACCAACAGGTTAGTACACATTGGGCACAATGCATGTGGCATGAATGCATGGAGTCGTGTGTGAAGGCCTCGGGTAAGGGTGGTGAGTGGATGTCCTCTAGGTGGCGTATTGGTTGTGTGTTGGGCCATGTGCGTGAAAATGGTGATGTGAAGGGATATGGTGGGCCACATGTTTAACAGGCAGGACTATTTGACTAATACTATTTTCCTGTATCTATTTCCCAGCAAAAGAAGGGTATATGGCGTGCCATCGCCAAGGAGATGCGGACCCTGGGGGTCTACGGCAGGTGGAGCACCCATTGTCAGAAATGGTGGGAGGACCTGAGACACTGGGCATGGAAGACGGCAGAGGCCCAGCTGGGGATGGCCTCCTAACAAGGAAGGGGTGCCCATCAAAACCTGACCCCCCGATGGCCTGCAGACTGGCGGTGGCCTATCCGGAGATGGATGGGCGCTTGAGGGCATCACAGCAGCCACAAGGGGGTGAGTGCAGTGCCCATCATTGCAACGTACGCATGGTAGGATGGTATCAGGTGGATTTTGTGTGTCAGTGGGTGCCCGTAGGCCAGGCTTGACATTGCAGTGTAGGTCCCCTGGTGGGTAGGGTTCTGAGTGGATAAACCTGCTACCTAGCTTGTAAGCATCCATTACTGGTCAGGGCTGCGTGGGTCCCAGGTGTGCTGCATTTGGCAGTGTGTGCCACTTCCCATGCCTTGGATGATAACTTTTTCTCTGGTAGTGCTATGGCATATTGCGTAGGCCTGTTCCCTGTGTGTGAGGGTTCTGTGTATGCCAACGGTGGTGCTGGTGCAGCCATTGACCAAGTGCATCCTTTGTCTCTTCCCCCCTTATTGTTTTGTCATCCTGTCCTTATGTGCATTAGCATCATCTGGCAGAGGAGCAGAGGCACCGGCGATGGAGGGAGCTGCAACCCACAGGACCCAGGATGCAGAGTCCACTGACGTTGAGTGTACCAGTGGGATGGAGGGTGAGGGAAACACCATGGCAGAGACCGGAGGGGACAGTTCAGACACAGATACCTTCTCCGATGGACCACCCCAGCTACAGGTACAGCCTCCACCCCCGTACCAGCACTGCCCTCCCAGCAGCCCCTCATCGAGTTACCCGTGCTCACTCACCCAGGAGGGTGGGCATTTCCTTCACCCCAGGCACCTCAGGCCCTGCCCCAGTGAATTCTGCTGCCCTGAGTGAGGAAGATATTGACCTCCTGAGATCCATCTCTGTAGGGCAGTCAACCATTGTGAATGCCATCCAGGGGCTGGCAGCCCAAATGCAACAGACTAATTCATTCCTGAAGGGCATTGACACTGGATTGGCGGCCCAAAAATGATCGATCCAGGCTCTGGCCTCCTCTCTGATGGCAGTCGTTGCCTCTGTTTCTACTCTCCCCCTCCAACTTCCACTTCCCAGTCCCATTCTCCTCAACCCCAACCCATCCCAAGCACACATGCAGATGAGCATGCACACAAGACAACACCCAAGAGTGGTACAGGTAAACAGAAGCACCACACTTCATCCCACAGGCACTCACACAAACACCATCCACATGCAGACATACCACATCCGCTATTTCCACTGTCTCCCCTTCCACCTCCTCCTCCACCTCCCTCTCAGTTCAGTCCACACTCACACCTACATGACTACATCAACATCCACTACCAGCATCACCACCACACCAAGCAGAACACACACCTCACTGGCAGACACCTCCACAACAGCCATGCACACGTCCCCTGTGTGCTCTCCCACTGTGTCTGCCCGCCTAAGGTACACAAACGCAAGAACCCAGACACCCAACTGCCATCCACCTCACAATAGCTGCCAGCCCATGCACCTGCACCCAAAATCAGCAGACAGACACCTCCAACAGCCACTCCCTCTTCCTCCAATCCCAAACCTTCTCCCTCTTCCCACCCCAGTGTCCCTAAAAAACTGTTCCTATTCACCATTGACCTCTTCCCTACCCCTCCCCCTCATCCTGCACGTCTGACCAGAGTGGGAAGAACCCAGCCAAGCACCTCAGCCACCCAGTCCATGGGCCCAGTTGCTACCACACCCACTTGTGGTAGAAAAGGATCCAGGCTACATGTCCGGAGGGTAAAGGAGCCTGCCCAAGCTGCTGCCAAGAAGGAAAAGGAGCCTGCCTAAGCTGCTGCCAAGAAGGGAAAGGAGCCTGCACCAGCAGGCAGGAAGAGTAAGGGGCCTGGGGCAGGAACTGTGTTGAAACCCCCACCACCAACCATGGTTGTGCAGCAGTCCGAGGTTGCAGGGGATGAACAGGAGCCTCCCCCCACCAGCAGCACCACCACCTCCAGTGAGCAGCCATCTGAGGTTGCAGGGGATGGGCAAGAGCCTCCCCCCACCAGCAGCACCACCATCACCCTGCAAATCCAGTGGCTATGACACCCACCTGAGAGACTGTGACCTTGCTCTCCCTGGGATCAAGATCACAGGGCACGATGCCCCCTCCAGAACTAGTGATAAGACACTCACCTACCCCAGACTCACCAGGATCAAGAGCAAAGGGCACAATGTCCCCTCCAGAACCAGTGGGTAAGACACCCACCTACCCAAGAGCACAGGGCACGATGTCCCCCTCCAGAACCAGTGGGTAAGACACCCACCTACCCCAGACTCACCAGGATCAAAATCACAGGGCACAATGCCCCCTCCAGAACCAGTGGGTAAGACACCCACCTACCCCAGACTCACCAGGATCAAGATCACAGTGCACAATGCCCCCTCCAGAACCAGTGGGCAAGTCACCCACTCGAGAGACTGTGGCTTTTCACTCCCCAGGACCAAGCACAGGGCATTTTGCCCCCTCCAGAGCAAGTGGGCAAGTCACCCACTTGAGAGACTATGGCCTTGCACTTCCCAGGACCAAGCACAGGGCATGTTGCCCCCTCCGGAACCAGTGGTGTTTTTCCATCTCCCGGCTGAGGTGCCCCCCGTCCCCCTGCCTATTTACCAACAGATGCTCCTGCAATGTTCTCTCTGTGTTGAGGCAGGTGCCATGTTTGGCCTTGGACTTTGGCCTGTGGCCATGTGGACTATGTAAATTGTGGACTGGGCTGTGCTTTTTTCGTGTACATATTTATATATCTCTTGTCTTGCCTCACTTATTTATCTTGTTGTGTTTCTCACATTACATTCACTTTATAAAAATCGTTTTGCCCTTGAATTATTCATCCGAGGTATGGT